>NC_089592.1:51719767-52019767 GCF_019320115.1 Miscanthus floridulus | reverse complement strand
ACTGTTGGCTTCCTGAAGTGGTTGGGCTTCCTAGGCCTATAGAGTGACGTGAACAGTAGTATAGTATATGCTCTCCTTCCATCTTCTTGGACCTAATTAATAGGTGGCATTGACATCCTTGATTTGCATTTGAGCATAATTCATAGCTGTCAGTCCTCTTTTAGCTTGTCTTGATTGCACATAGTTGTATATTCTTTCCTAATACTTGTAGCAGCCTTGCACATCCATGAATTAAGTGGAATCTGAAATAGAAGTGAAAACATGATATAACAATTCAAGATGTAAATTGTAATATATATTTAGGGATAGCTTTCACCATTTCAGCCCCGAATTTTGCACTTGAAGAATTCACCTGAGCAACACTTGTGGACTAAAATTATCATCATCCCATGCACTTTCATATGCTCCATCATTCCTAAGAATAATAAAGCAACAACCTGAATGCATCGATGAATCTTCAACATTGTTTGTAACAAATGAAAGGTTAGCGTTCACCTGAGCATTTATTTCCTTCCCCAAATGTTTAGCCTGTTGTCTTGTAATAGGTCCAACAATGTCAATAGCATTTTGTTTAGATGTGGGAGAAGTGTCAACGCTGGGGATGTCCTCATCACCTGAACTCCATTTTTAGTGATCTTGGACTTTCCTAGAAAGCTTGTTTCGAGGGCTATCCAACCCAGCAGAGAACAAGCCCCAAGATCAACAAGTGCAAGTGTTGTGCTAATGTGTTTCTCTCATGTTAGCACTTGGGTTTGGTTAGTTTGAGCACTTGAGACTTATCTATGATTCATATTGCATCCCCCTTGATAGTATGGCATACCTATACTCAAGATCAAGCGAATATAACCATTTTAACCATTTGAGTCTTCAATGTCTTCATATGCCATTTCTTCTCAATATCACTTCATAAGGGGTCGCAATCATCTTTATCTCATCTATTCGAGCAAACACACCTTGAGCATGTGACTTGAACCATTTCCATACATATGAGTTCACCTCAATGGCTTCAAGTCACTTTCACTAATGATTTGATCCTCAACACAATATGACTCCTCATAGCTTGATTAGTTCCTCGACTCAATGCAAGTACTCTCTTCTTCACCTTAGCCATGGTACCTCGGTCCTCAAGTCATCGCTTGCCCTTCACCTTCGCTTAGTCCCTCGAAGCCCTTTCCTTGCTATCTTCACCTTATCAAGCCATACTCAAGTCACATTATATTAAACATCCATTGAAAAACCATTTCTTCAATAGTATGATCCCTGCTTGAATATCTTCTAGATATGAATGTTGAGATCAATCAAGCTTAGTTTGATTCACATAAAGACATGAATCAACATCAATATGGTCAAGCCAATTCATGATTCCTTATATCCTCTTCATCTTGGCTTAACACTCCTAACACTCACTTCAATATCTATCTCCATACTTCTAGCTTGATCAAAGCAATGCAAAGTGATTTTCCAAATCTTTATCCATACAAGCAAACCAACATAGAGACCGACTTATATCCAATATGAGTTGTGTCCTTTGTAATTTAAACCTTTGCTTGGTATTTCTTCACTTATGCATTCTTGACTCATTCTTCAATCCTTGATCAAAGCTAATCCACTATCAAACTCTTCTTGTTCATGCAAAGCAAGCCATTATTGAGACCAATACAAAATCATCAACTCATGTCTCTTTTAACATTTGTCCAAATATGCCTGCTTTCTCATGAGACTATGATATTCCTCAACATAGAAGCCATTTCATCAACTCCATTTGCATTGTTGTCTTTCTCTTGAACTATATTGTTTCCGTGATCTTCCATCACAACAATAAACAATTTTGGCCTTGATTTGAACATTATGTGGAATATCATCAAGTTTGCCTTCTTGTTGAACCTATGTACACTTCTCATTCCACAATCTACAAGTGTATGCAATAAACTTAATTTCCTGTTCAACACATAGCGAACTTATTAGACCTTTAATGGTGTTGTCATTCAATTCACCAAAACCCACTAAAGGGCTAGATGCACTTACAATCTCCCTCTTTTTGGTGACTGATGACAATACAATTAAAGCTTTCAAGAGATTGATAAATCATAAGATTTTGAATCCTATGATATAGTGAGCTCCCCCTAAATGTGTGCATAGAATGGAATTTTAAATTTTGGCCTCAAATGCCAAATGCACATATTCAAGATAAAGTGAGCTCCCACTAAAGGGCTAGATGCACTTACACCTCTCCACCTCCACGGTCTCTTCCTTCCCCTCATCGCACTTCTCAGCCTCACTGCTTTCCTAGTAGGCTAGCATAACCCACTCTTCTCATCGGGATAAGATAACCTTCTAATTCCCCTTTCCTAATGCTATAGTATATCGCATACCGACTACCCAAACATGTGTTACTGGCTTAACCGTCTCCTCGTACCCCATTCCCACCCCCTCATTTTCACTTCCCAAACACCACCTAAGAGGTTAGAAGTTAGTGGAATGACATAACTATTAGTGAAAGATGTTGTTGATAGTTAGTGAAGAATGATGTGGATATCTTGCATGTTGAGATAGACTTAGTGAGGATTAGCTTTATAAGAGATATAGATATCATCGTTCTGTTTAAAGATACATGACAACTTCACTTATCTCTACACTTCAGATACACATTCCATATGGCTATTTAACTATCCACTCTAAAATATTTCATATTCATATAACTAAGCACTTCATCAGACTAGCTTAATTTCACCTTCCATATCTTATTGTTGTATATTCTATTAGTATTCAAGGTATTTGTTAGGGGCTATATGTAATGATTTTTTGCAACATCTTTAATTTACAGGCTAGGTCATGATATGAACTTTGCACCCACATGTGCGTCTTGTTATTTAAGTTTACTGGTGCTCTCAAGAAATCAATTTCCTCTCAATTTTCTTTCCAAAAAGATAATACTTCAAGCAAGGAAAGATAAAGCCCTAGTTATTTTTTGTTCATCACTCTTTGTAGTTGTTATTAGTGAACCAAATAATATATGATGTTTATTGCTAGATCTATTCATGAGTATAACTTACCTAGGGTATTTCATCAAACACCTAATGTATAAGTAGTGATAGGCCAGTAGTGCATAGCAACAAGAAGCACTTCTCCCCAACAAATCAACAATAAACACAATCTCAATCTCATTTCCCCAATCTTCCCTATCCTAAAATCAACAAATTTATCATCCCAAACTCGCTTTCCTTATTCTCCCATTCCTATTAAACATAAATATCTAGCACAACACAACTGCATAGGTAGACAAAGTTTGGAATCTAGGATGGTTAGAAGTTAGAAGCGGGACCAAGAATTTAAATAAGGGTGGGACACCTAAGGCCAAGGAGAACTAGCACCATGGAGGAGGCTCTCGATGGCGAGCTAGCCATAGCCACATGTAAGAAGGACAGGATGGCTAGCCAAGAACGCAACTACATTTGGCCTGCCTCAACCTAGTGATAGTATGTCGATAGCAATGAAGAGATTTTTGGACACATGATTTTTGGGAGATGATGAAGAGAAAAAGTGATATTAGAGATATGAAGGCATGCCGTCTAGGCTAATTCCTAGGGTGTCCATGTATGTTCTATTTAGTTGGTATGTTAGATAGAAATTTCATGACTCAGATAAAGCGCGTCACAACCAGCCTTCCTCCATGCATTCAGTAGTGGATAGATGAAGCAAGTGGACGCATTCAATGAAGTAGATGAAAAATTAAATGACCATGCATGCAAGGACAATATAACTGTAGGTGTACTTTGCATGCAAAAAGTTACTATGGTAGGGGGATTACATCACTGTGCTTTCACGTGTCCTTTACATAAAAAAGTAACTATGACAGGAGGAATTTACATCACATGTGCCTTCTCCCTTTACATTAATGAATTTACTATCAATAGATACTAGGCAGTAAATTTCCATGCATGTACGAGTGCCTCCCTAAGCTATCTAGAAATTCACTCAGTAATTTTGAAAGCACTGGGTATCTTCACCTAAGCAGGGTGGGTCGAAAGTAGGTGGACACATTTAATGCCTCTCCTCCTTACCATTAGATAAAAACAATTCATCGACCATGCAGGAACATTTGTACTTACCCATGCATCCATGCATCTAAGAGACAACTTGGGTTGCAGTGCACATTGCTCCCGAGGTGGTCGGTGGTTGGGGTTGGTCGCCATTAATATGGCTATCATACTTGCATCTACACCCATGCATGCAGAGGCGCCCGTTCCTCCTCCAACTCTTGCCTATATACACATATATACCATTAATTAGCTGAAACGACGTTAAACATCCTTGAACTTTCTCCTTCAGATTTGGCATGCGCTACTTGCATAGCACTACTCCTAGTATAGTGTTACACACATATAAAGTCATCTACATATGTGAGTTGTTTGTCAAATGGTTTAATGGCCATTTACAAATGGTTCATGCGGCACTGTTGCGACTAGCTGTCATCTATTTTCCTCTAACTAAAGCTACCTTATTTTGATTACTTCATGGTAACAACTTCTTTCTAGCCGGCTGTGTTTTGGATGCTCGGCACGGCACCCATCCCATCTCCATCTCCAGTTCTCATCCCATCCCCATCTCCATTTCTCAATCGCATAGGCACCCAGCCCCGCCGCCTCCAACCCTAGACAAACGAGCTGTACCTCACCGCCAGCATCGGCCCCTCCCCCACCGGCCTCCCCCTCCTCTACTCCTCCCTCCTTCCCCTGCAACCCTAGCCCCGATGAGCTCCATGACCCTATCACCACCGCAGTCACTGGTCGTCTCTCCAGCAGTCAGTGGCCTACCCCTCCCCCGCCCACCTCCCCCTCCCCTACCCCTCCATCTCCCGATGGTGCGACCACTATCCCATGACGGTGTGACCATGTCTGTCCCGCCAGACCATGCCACGTCTTCTGTTTCTAGCGAGGGGCTCGTGGCTAGCGTGGAGGTGCTCAAGGACTCCATCTAGGGCCTTGACATGGGCATGGGTTGACCACTGTGGAACATGGCCACCTCTGTCTTGAGTGCATGAAAGTTGAATGCCCAGAGCTAGGCATCGTACGACGCGACTGACGAGGAGGTCGCCTGAGGCGAAACACGGCGGGGCACATGTCCACTGATGCCTCCACGACCACAGCCGCTGCGTTTGCACCTACATGCACGGCCACGATGGCACTGCGGGATGGGTTAGCTGCTCGGACCATGGCCACCTCCGTCTCGAGCGCCCAAAAGTTGAACGCCTAGGGCCAGTCGCCAAACAACACGAGGGCGAGGAGGTCACCCGAGGCAGACATGGCGGCGCACATGTCCATGACACCACGTGGGGTGAGCCTCTCTGGCTCCACCTTCGACTCGTCGCCCATGCCTAGCCCCACTCCGTACATAGCCACTCGGCTCTAGAGCATCTAATCTTTGTTTTGTCTGTCTCCCTCTAATTAAGCAGCATACTGACAGTGGTTTCCTTCTTGGAATGCGATTTCATGTTCTTTTTGAACTGTGATGTGCATATCCTATTTTAGCTCGGGGACAGCTTACAGAATCAATATGCATGGCTTGGATTTAGGGGAGTCCCTGCTGCATTGAAGGAACTCAATGTCTGGATTTGATCCTGCAGTTCTGAATCCTGACCATCTTAGCTTCCATTGCTACCTCATTACCCATAATTTCCCCTTTTTTCAATCATGTTTGGCTTGATCAGGAGAGGGCGCTAAGGGAGATGTCCAGATCACCGGTGTTACTGCCAATGGAGGACTCCTCTACTGCCAATGTTAGCCTTCTTAAACTGGATTTGTATAACATTGGCCTTGTTACAAAATACCAGCTGTTGTTGTATCAATTTATTTGGGTTTTGTGATTGCAAAGTTATCGGATGATGAAAAATTGGGCGATGCTGATGAGTTTTGTCAATCTCGTCCTCACCATGGAGGTGAGAGGAATGAATTCAACTTGTATGGTTTGGGTTATTTCCCTTTTGCACTTAACTGTAATGGGGCATGTTTGTTTTAGACGTAGCAAGCGGACACAAGTAAAGCTGCATTCCGATGGCTTGGCCAGGCAAAGCGAAATCAAGAGAACAATGTCATGGTTGCTCTACCACCATCCAAGAAGCAATGCCCAATAAGAGAGCATTAGAAATTGTTGATGCAAGGCTAAGTCTTGGATTAGTTTCACTAGAGGACAAGGATGTAAGAAGAGTACCACAGAGCGCTGGTTTCTGATATTTTTGTGACTGATCCATGTGCAAACATGCCTTTATACTCGAAAAGTGTTGATCAACTGATGATTGATGCAATTATGAGGTCAATTACAATCTCCAAAAGTGTTTATCTTTCTAATCTTTAGTTTCTTTGCCGAAAGATCTTTACACTTATTTTAGTTTTATAATTTATTTTTTCTAGATGTCACCGTAGCGTTAGCACCGGCAAATCCCTGGACTTGTTTTGCTACCTATTCAGACTGTCAGTGGTGTTTGAGTTGTCACTTTGTTTAGACTGAATACTGATGTGTGATCATTGGCATTTCCCCCAATTTTGCTTGGTGCAGTTAGCAGTGCCGATGGAGGAGAACTGGCCACCATTCTTCCCCACCATCGACCATGACATTGCCAATGAGATACCAGCCAATGTGCAGAAGTTGTAGTATCTTGTATTTTTGCAAGCTAGCTTGGTATGTTGGCATGGACCATTCTGTTGCATCTGTGATTTAGTAGTAGCAAGTCATTTTCTTATCTACGAGTCTACTAGATATGGTGTATGTGAAAGGTGACTACCAGTGATTGGTCATTTTCTTATCTATGAGTCTACTAGATATGGTGCAGCACACTATACTTGCTTTTTCAGAATACATAAATTGCCTATTTAGGAAGACATTGTTGCCTAGCGAATGAAACTTAAATTGCATAAGAAAATGTAGCTGGTGTTAGGTTTTACGGAGGTGTCAATAATCAACATTTAGAGCAGAATAATTAGCACTTAGACATTCTTTTGGGCATGGTGTAAGTACTCATGCTTCAGCCTAATTATTTATCACGTTACAATCACCCTCTCACAGCTCACAATTGGAGGTAGAGATGAACTTGAGCACAGAATGTAGCACGAGCACACCTCTGCTAGAGTGCTGGTGAAGCAAATTAAACTGCTTTCCATTGCTAAACATCGCACCCCTCCCAGCCCTCCTAGTGTCTCCATGTGTCCTCCTTGTAGTTCATATATGAGGAATCAGTAGCTATAGGCCTTAGGGGCACCTGTAGTGGTGAGTCGACCCATCTCAGATAAAGGCAGCCACAGTCAACTAAGCCTATGAGTCGACTCCTGGCCCAATAGTACCATAGGCCCCACTGACAAATTAAAAAATGATAAACAACATGACCTTTGTTTCTTCCATCATACTGCTTTCTTCCACCTCTGGCGGTTCTAAATGTTGAAGTGTCGTCGCATGCCTATGGACTACTTTTCTGCAACATTGTGGTTGCTCTGAGATTATATTTTCGATGGTGTTTCAATTCCACTGACTAAGTAAACAGTAGCCTGCTCACAACATAAAAGTAGGCAACCACAAGACATATAATGTGTCTGCTGGTTGTGCTTTAATGGAACGTTGGCATGGTTAAGATGGTCGAATTACAGACACATGAGCAAGAAATAAAATAGTTTTGATGACTTGGTCCTTCAGTTGCCCGATGCCCGACAACGGCGCGTGCACCGACCTGAAAGCTCTAGTTTGGTTTTGGTGAATTGATGAAACCCTAAGTGCTAACCTAGTTCATCAAGTGATCATGATATAGGTAGCACACTCCAAGTGGTCAAGCAAATGAAGATCATAACATGATGATGGTGATGCCATGGTGATGATCAAGTGCTCGGACTTGGAAAGAAGAAAGAGAAAAACAAAAGGCTCAAGGCAAAGGTATAAATTGTAGGAGCCATTTTGTTTTGGTGATCAAGACACTTAGTGAGTGTGATCACGTTTAGGATCGATAGACGTACTATTAAGAGGGGTGAAACTCATATCAGAATGCGGTTATGAAAGTGCCACTAGATGCTCTAACTCATTGCATATGCATTTAGGATCTAGTGGAGTGCTAACACCCTTGAAAATATTTGTGAAAATACGCTAACACATGTGCACAAGGTGATACACTTGGTGGTTGGAACATTTGATCAAGGGTGGTGAAGTTTAGGTGCAAGGGTAAGTAACTCCACTGACGGAGTGTCTGCCCATAGAGTGCGGACAGTCCGATGGTGCCACCGGTGCCCTAGACAGAAAAGACGGAGGTCACTGGGAGTGACCGGACGCTGGCCACGGTTGGACCGGTGCATTCGGTCAGATGTATCAGCGAAGACACTGGCATCAGTCAAACGACCAGACGCTGGCAGGGTGTGTCCAGTCAGTGCTGACATACACTGACATGAGGCACATAGAGGAGACATTGAATGACTGGACGCTGGGTGAGTCCGATCGGGCATGATCGGATGCGTCCGGTCGTGAAAATTCATATTTGGAACCTTACTGGAAATGACCGGACGCTGAGGTCCAGCGTTCAGTCACTTTCTAACTGACGCGTTCAGTCAACTGATGACCGTTGAAATCTGACGAACAATATTTGAAGTAGGGGACACATGGCGTGAATCACGTGACTGGACGCTGAGGGCCAGTGTTCCGGTTGATCGGGCTGGAGCGTCTGGTCACCCCGCGTTATGCCTAGTGAAGGGGTATAACGGCTCTATTTCATGGGGCTTCTATTTAAGCCCCATGGCCGGTTGAAGCTCACACGCTTGGCCATTAACATTGACATAGCAACCTTGTGAGCTTAGCCAAAACCCTCCCACTCATCTCCATCATTGATTCATCATCTTTGTGAGATTGGGAGAGAATCCAAGTGCATTGCTTGAGTGATTGCATCTAGAGGCACTTGGTGTTCGTGTTTCGCTGTGGGATTTGCTTGTTACTCTTGGTGGTTGCCACCACCTAGATGGCTTGGAGCAGCGAGGATCATTGAGCAGAGGTTGGTGATTGTCTCACCTTTCCTCGGCGGAGAGCCAAAAGGTACTCTAGTGGATTGCTTGTGGCTTGTGTGATCCTCATCTTGTGTTGGTTGTGCGGCACCCTATTGAGGGTTTGGCGTGTGAAGCCAATTAGCGCGTGAACCTCCAAGTGAGTGAATCGCCACAACGAGGACTAGCTTGCCGGCAAGCAAGTGAACCTTGGTAAAAATCATTGTGTTCATCATTGATTCCTGAGGTGATTAGTCTTCATTGTTATTCATCCTTGTGATTGATTGGTTCCTTCATCTACACGGCGGTATAACCATCTTGCTCACTCTCTTTATATTACCGCAAACTAGTTGTCAAGCTCTTTAGTGTAGCTAGTTGTGAGAGCTTGTTAGTGTGTCTCTTTAGTTAGCCTTTGAGAGCACACTAACTTAGTGTAGTGACATAGCTATTGTGTGAATAAAAACTAAATAAACTAGAATTGTGATAGGTGGCTTGTATTTTTAGTAGGCTAGCGCAACACTTACTTCGCCTCATAATTGTCTAATCAGTTTGCTAAGTGTTGTTGTAGAAAATTTTATTAGGCTATTCACCCCCCTCTAGCTATTAGGACCTTTCACAACCCCACCACCATCACCGTCGTAGCGCACCAACGCTCGGGCGCCCCTCGCCGACTGCAGTAGCTCACACGCTGCCACGACAGCGGGTCCCACCTCCCACCTTCCCTCCGTCTCCCTTCTCCATGCATGGCAGCAACATGAGCAGCATAATCGTATATGCGCAGCAAATAGAGCAAGGCAAGCACGTATGCAGACAACCACCACATTTACCACGCACGTGCTAGCAACACCTTGTTACCTTTAACCATGCTAACTAGCCACCATCCATTTGCATGCACCATACAAAGTTAGCACACAGGCACAAGCAAAGGCCTCAACAGCATGCACGTGGTTCGTACTCGCATGCGTGCCGACCATCACACTATGAGCCACCAGCCAAGCATGCCGAGCATCCCCCCCCCGGTACATGCCGCACCACCCACCTACAGTGTCGTCCCATCGTCCTATGCAGCCATGGTGCCACAGCGACACCATTAATGGCGAGAAGCTGAGCACCGGTGGCACAGCTCGTCCCCGACCGCAAGTAGCGAAGTATGAACCTAAAAAGAATGGAGGTGACCAAATTTGAACTAACTTTTTCAATGCCTTGGAAGCGTAAACCGTGTCTGCAAGATTTTGTATGGTCCTAACAAAGTAGAAGGCAATTCCTTGAGGTTCACAGCATGCTATCTCTGGCCGTGTCTTTAAAACCACACCCTCTATCTCATTGATTAAATTTAAAATTGTCTGACATATTGAAAAGTAAGAATTATATTCATTTTAGGACAGAGAGAGTACTTAAGTGTTAACACTCAAAATTGTTCGTGAATAAAGTTTTATAGTCCACTAAAAGCATGATAAAGACCCACAAAAAAACATAGTAAAGATGAAGCAATAAATGGTGGTCCCCATAGAATTTATACGAGGAGTGCAATAGACTGAACGTGCAAAGTATATAAAACAAGATGGTGAGTGCCTCCCTAAGCTATCTAGAAATTCACTCAGTAAATTTGAAAGCACTAGACATCTTCAACTACATAGGGTGGGTCAAAAGTAGGTGGACACATTTAATGCCTTCCCTCCATGGTACCATCACATAAAAACAAGTTGGGTAGGTGGACACATTTAATGCCTCTCCTCCTTACCATCAGATAAAAACAATTCACCGACCATGCAGGAACATTTGTACTTACACATGCATCCATGCATCTAAGAGATGGCTTGGGTTGCATGCACGTTGCTCCTGAGGTGGTCGGTGGTTGGGGTTGATCGCCATTAATATGGCTCCCTAGCCAGTGCATGTTCAACTTCCCAACCGTGTAGCATCCCATCATCCCTTAGCACCTCCGTGTCCAGCTCACCATGGCAAACATCAGGGCGATCGTTGTGGACTACGGCCAAAGATCTCCTGCCTTCCTTGCACCACTCGTGTGCCCTACACTACCAGTAGCACCATCGGCATAAATGAGGAAATAAAGCTTCAGAACCTATTTCTAAACTAAAACTTAACCACAAATTCTTTTCAAAAAGTTAGGACGTTGCATGCGAAGTTATATAAGTAGCCCTATTACTATGGTTATGTATCTAGGATAGATGGCACTTTGCTGACTTAGGTAGGCTTAATCAAGTTCTCTGCAGGTACACTAACCCCGAGCATAGTCTGATAGTATCGACTAGCCACAGGGAGAGATCGGTGTGCCAAAAATCTAAGAATGGTTGCCCTATATGTTGGCAACAGTAGAAGGATGGATAGGACGTGCCATTCATGCATATCCTAGTTTGTGCATTGTAGTGCTCGTATTGCTTGTAGATACGCCATCCATAGGTGTCATGCGTGTCGTATGGTGCACGCCTGACTTGTTCCTGTTCTAGAGTTAATGTTAACTGTGGCTTTGTGCTTCGCGTCGCCTGTGGTTCATGCCTGCCGTGACCCACGTCTCCCCGTACTCATTTTCTAGGCTCTTGTCGAAACCTTGTCTTGCAGCCGTAATAGTCATTAATGGCCTCAAACATCTGTCGCCTCGAACACACAAAAAATTCAGTCGATTCATTTATAGTGATCTCGTGCTAGAACCATGGTGGACTGCTGCTAGGACCACTGACTGCTCTGTCCTTTATATGCAGGGTCTGGCTTAGCTATTGGTACCACCACCTGGTGCACTTTAGCTCACCTAGCTTTTCCTTTTGAGCCAGCTTTTTGCTCAGTCCTTCCTCGTAACCATCGCTAGTGATGGCAGGAGCCTGGGTTAGTAGTTACTACCTAAACACTAAGGGTTTCCCCAAGATCCTGTATGCCACCCTACAAAAGCTCAGAGTCAAAGATCGTCCTGAGTATGAGGGTCATGAGTATGAAAAGCATGGCACTGAGCGGTGTGAAGTTACCGTCTACATTGGGAAGAGTGAAGAGTTCCCCAACATCACTGAAGCCTAGAATGTGACCGCAACCAGGTTTCGCTTCGTCGACACCTACCAGGTTGTGGCCCATAAAGCCTTGCGATACCTTTGCCAGATCTATGAAGAGCTCATTGCCCGTACGCCCATGAGGTTCTTTCCACCTTTGGAAAAGAATCGATGGGCATAGAGGGCTTGCATGGAGGCTTTGCAAGGGCAGGATGCGCAAGAAGATAGTCCTACCACGGTGCACTTGACCATGTACCTACTTGTTTTGGATGAGCAGTATGACCGGCAAGCCTCGGAGCTGAGGAAGTGCCTTCGATGAGCCAAGGAAGCCAAGATCTTCTCCAGGATGCTCTAGGTGTAGCTTGCCAAAGCGCATGCCAGTGCGGCAGCCACTGAGAGTCGGGAGACTACCATGTCGGAAGTGCTGAAGGAGGCTAAAGATCGACATGCCCACCAGTTGGGAGAGTTCTACCTTGTCACTAGGGCCAAGCGGAGGACGTTGACTGCTGAATGGCAGGATCCCTTGATCATGGAGGGGATCCCTATCCACTTGCCAGAAAGAAGGAGAACCGGTGTTGTAGTACCGCCAGCACCTCCATCCTCAAAAGTGTTAGAAGTAGAACCCTTGATTCCTCTCACTCAGTTGTTGCCAAGAGAGGAGGCAGATCCATAGCCAGGGCGGTAGAAGAATCCACTGAGCCTAGGAATGAAGATGCGTGGTCTAAAGTAGATTAGTTGCCTTGGGATGATGTACCCATAGTTAGTAGTGTCTTTCGTCACTGTCCACCGGTATTGTAATCTTTCCATTGTATTTCATTCGTAGTTGTTGAGGTAGTCTGATCATAGGGAAGGTGAATGATGTGTCGAGAATGGGAGAGTAAGTGCCTGTATGTTGTACCAGCATAAGGATGTTCAGAATATGCATTTTATTTATTTCACTGTGTTATTGCGTCCATCTACCTTAAGTCTCGTTAGACATGCTTAGGGTTTTCGAGGATGATGTTAAGTGGGTTACAAGAGAAATTACCATTTGGATGTGAGCAGACCAGCCATGATTGGATAACATAGGACACTATATCGACTAATTGTGGATGTCCCAATAGAACACTTGAATCTCTTTAAATCAAATTCGTTGTTGGATTTGAAGTCTTTGTCCCTTGTTGCAAAAGGAACCCTTGTTGTTTGAATCTTCCCGTGCAATACTCCTCTGATTCTATGGTCTATGACCTCACCGTCTTCATTGCGTGTAAGTTAGTAGTAGTTGCCTAGTTAATAGCTTATGGTGTCGCGACAAAACCGAGGGCTCCTATGGAACAGCTGCCATATGGTGACGCTGCTTGGCACACGCTGGTATCGAGGTTGTTGACCAAGTACCTTTACCAAGTTACACCGCCATACCACTTTTGATACAAATATTTGGGTGTTTGAATGGGAAATCCACAACGGGTTGATGAAATAGTGTTCTCTCAAAGTAAACAAGAGGAGGTGGTTTCGGAGGAAGCATGTATGTTGTGATCTCACTTCATACAAAGGTTGGCACATATTGTGGACAAGGAAGGGAAGGAAAGAAGAACACCTAGGAAAAGTTAGCCTTGGGTAGTAGGGAGTGCTTAGAAAAGCCTGAGTGGATGTCAAGTCCCAAGCACTGTGCCTAGCTCAACCACGCTACGCAAGCTGGGTCGCTATCACCGCGTGCTCCGTGGACATCGTCTGTGTTGGTGTCGGGCCCATTAGCACCCTGTCCTCGCATGTCCACGACATCATGCCACACTCGCCGTCCTCATGCACTGTGTGCTTCTCCTTTTCCCAGCCTCCGGTCCGCTCTTGATCCTCGCCCTCGTCTCCATACCGGACCCCCTCCCTTCTTTTTTCTTTTGGGGACACGGTCGCCCGCACGCCTCCCTCATCGAGCGAACCCTCTCTCCTCTCCTTTATTCCCCCCTCCGCTCGCTTGCATAGGGAGCGCGCCATGGCTGACTTTATCCCCACAGCGTGAACTGGCAGTGTATCCCATCCATGCCATCTCCACTTCCGGTGCGCTGCGCCCCATCTCCGTTCGTCACTATAAGATGCCCTTGGTCTTTGCTCTTCTTCTTCATCCCCATCCCTCTCGAATCCAAAGCAGACCTATGAGATCCAGTCAGCATTGTGGAACTAGGTTTGTCTGATAGAGGCAATGGTGTAATCTGAGAAGAAGGGAATCTAGTTTTTGAAGAAGTACAAGTCTACCCTTGGTTAGTTTGGTCTTAAGGTTCACGATGTTTGACTTCTCAGTCTCCTTTTTCTAGATCTATTGGTCATATGCCATGTTTTGGATAATCATTATCTTGTTGTTTCTCCATTGCCCTCGTCTATCCTGACTTCTGGAGTAAGCCTTGGTTGTACTAGGTTGCTCTTAACCATGTAACTTTAAATCCCGGTGTAATTTAGTGTTTGACGTCGTGTAATCTTTCGTGTAATTCTAGATTTATAAAATGTGTTGTAGTTTCGCCTAAGAGGAGTGGATCCTAATTCACTCTTTTGTAAACTCTCGTGTTAGGAGACGTACTTGTGTTGTAGTTTTTGCTCTTTCCACCTATAATGTAATCCTAGCCAATGTTGTGCTTTGAATCTAAGTGTGTTAGTTGCTTGAACCCAACTCCATTAAATACTTCTTTCCACTAACATGTCATTGATTTGCTGGCCTAGAATAGGCACCATGTAATGACAACAAACCTCTACGTTCATTTACAACATTATAATAAAAAAACCATGTTACCTTCCCTTCCCATATTTTCCCATTTAATGTACCAAAGAGACCAACATTTCGTAGCAACGCGATGAGAAAATATATTAGACATGTGAGTCATATTTCCCAAGATTTTTCCTATACCAAACACATCACCCGCAGCGAAGGGCGGGCAGCAGCGGCCAGTTGTGCATGATAGCACGTCACCCTAGGATGATTTTATAGATCTAAGTGGATTTAGCCATTTAGGGCAAGTACAACGGGTCTCCTGACCCCGTCCCTTCATCGCCATTTTTTTTTAAAAAAAACCTGTCTCAGCCTGAAGACGGCTCTTTTGTCGTATCGTGAGGCGACGGCTTCGTCCCATGCTCCAATGCAGAAGAGACGACTCGAGCAGTGTTGTACGGGGTGTCTCCTCATCTCGATGGTGCGCGGATCCTGGGTGCTCGTGCACGCGGGGTTGATGTTTTGGTGTGCGCAAGTGCTCGCGGATGCTTTGGGCCAAACCCTAGTTCATGGAAGCAGATCGGCGGCGGTCATGATGGGTTGTGCCATCTCTGGTGCCCTCAGCAATGGCGCGGCGACACCTCCATCCTCCATTAATTGATCTGGTGCAGGTGCCTTCTCTGGCGCAGCGACGGCTCCATCATTGAACAGCGGACTCGACGTCCTGCCTGCCTACAACGTCAATATGGCCACGCCGCCGCTTGATGGCTTCGACGCGAAGACGTACAGGCCCAGATCACCCTGTTGGATTACTCCCCTGTCGATCGTTGATTTGTAGTATATTTCCTGCGTAAATCAGAAATCAGTGCTACCTATCAGACTTCGGATGACTTTTCTGAATTTTCTGAGTATGTTCTGGATGACTTCCTACTATATATTGAAGTCAGTTGAACTATCACCATGAAGGCACAGTGAGATGGAATGATGTTCTATTTCAGTAGTGTTCAGTTTCTGCTTAATTTCAGTAGTGTTTAGTAGTGTTTAGTGTCTGTTTAATATCTGAAAATTTGGTGGTGGTGATCTGTTAACTATTGTAATTTTATTCAGTCTTATTTATGCTCGAACCGTCTTCCATCAAATGGCCACACAATGGTAATACAAATTGATATTCATGACTGATCTTGGCTACATGCAAAGCATTAAACTGCTTGTAGATGACTCCTCCGTCTCTAGGGTTGTATGACTTGTCTTTTTAATTGTCTCTATGTCATATTCTAGTATCTTAGAGACAACCCCCTGTCTCTAGGTTGTACATGCCCTTAGGTGAAACAGATGCAAACAGACTGATTAACAAAAAATAATGTATTAATTAAAGCATGTTTGATTAACTAGAGCTAATTATTAGTTAGGGTTAAAAATTCATCCAAATTAGCTAGGAATGGCAAGTTCGTTGGCTATCAGCTAGGTGGAGGCTTCGCTACAAGACTGATTACACTTATTAGCCCCATGTATGGATAGACTAGGGCTAAAAATAGCTGGTTATTAATTATGCACCAAACACACTTTTAGTTTGGTTAACAGGTTTGACACGAAATGTGACAATCATTCACTTTGCCGGCTCTCATTCCATCAAAGGGTAACCTCTTTTGAGCTGGTTGGGGGACCGGCCGGAGGCCCTGCCACCGGTCAGGGATTGGATCTCCCTTCATCGTCCATGGATCCACCACTGAAGGTCCTCAACTGCTGTCGTCGGGGGGCGCTGCTAGTGGCGAGTGTAGTTATGCACCGGATCTAGAAGAGGATTGCAGGCAGGCGAGGTCTAGGATGAGAGTCGATGACCTCTCCTAGTGAGCTGCATTGGAGGAGCAGGTTGCCAGTGAGTTATTGTGCTTTTGCAATCAATTCCATTCGTCTACCTACAATCATTTTTGGTTCACTGAGATTTCCCCCTATTTGATCTAGCATGATTGGACTGATAAATGGGCTCCTTGATGTTGGGGCATTTCTGGTTCACGAGATTTTCCCCCTATTTTCTCCACTGCAAGGGTGATTTCTACCTCCAGCTTCCCCAATCAGTATATTCAAGTGACGCAGAACGTAGTAAAATGGAGAAAATTCCATCATTGCTTATGTGCTTTTGTTGGTATAGCTTTGCTTCTCCCAATTGGCATGATTTTGTCCGAAAAACCTTATAGATTTGTTATAGAATAGTTTTGCACGGTATAGAGTATTTGGAGCTAGAGTATTGATAGCAATTTTTGTGAAGCCTAAATTATTTGGACTTAAGGTAATAGATGTATTTGGTTAAAGCTAATTTTAGCTTCATTGTTCATATGTGAACATAGCCACTTGAGATTATTTTCTGAAGTAGTATGCAACAAAAAATTATTTGGTCATGCTGGCATACGAAGCACACATTCTCTGTGGGTTGTAGAAACTCGCCTGTTGCATATACTCCAACATCTTACTTGCAGGTTGACATTGCTGCTGGAGGCTTGCATTCAACTGCACTAACTATAGAGGGAGAGGTATTTCCATTATCTTGATTCTTGAATTCAGGGTTACCATATCAATAAGGGCATACCCAATGAAGAGAGCTCCCACTCTGTGTAGGGTCTAGGGAAGGGTGTCAGTGGCAAGCCTTACCCTCGCCTGTGCAATGCGAGGAGACCACGACTCGAACCCGGGACCTTTCGGTCATAGGCGGTAAGACTCTACCGCTTGCACCAGGCCCGCCCTTCAGGGTTACCATATCAATATATGTTGTTTTATCCTTCCAAGCCACAGGGACAGGTTATTCTTTCGTGCTTAGGAAATTAGCTTCATGAAAACTATTATCATATTATGTTGGGCTACAAATACATTCATTTGCTTGCTATTTATTCAGCATGCTTTAAAGATGTCCAGATTAGAGAGCACCAAAAATATACATATTATACAATGAAAGTAACCTAGAGGAGTTTGTTGACCATGTTGAGCATGTCTGAACCGAATACAGAGTCAGCAGTTGTTCCCAAAAAAAGGGCTACAAACTGACTTTGGCTTGAGTTCTGTTGATTCAGATCCATCTGTACCTTATTCTGCATTTTCTAAAAAACGAATATTAATGTCATGGAAACATGTATTTTAACGTAGTAAGACTGGCACTGATCATAATAAATAGCAAGAAGAGAAACATAAGGCACTACAGGCTAGATATTGTATTGCATAGGGGTAGATAGTGATGGGGAGCATGATGAGGGTGTATGTTGAGACCTAAAATTAACTAGGATTGTTTCAAGGTTTTCCTTACATAGACGATACTGAGGGCTTGTGGTTGTTTATTTAGAAAGATGGATCATGTGACAAACATATATGCATTTAGGTGCCTCTGCTATGTTTATGTCAGACTTATCGAAACTGCTTGCTGCAGCAAGTGTTGTGGCGGCTGCTGCAGCAAGCCTGCCTACAACTACTATTCTTTGTAGTAGAAAATAAGCAGCAGCAACTGTTGTAGCTACTTCAAAAGCACAGCTGAGCAGGCCCCATGAGTTGCACAAATCGACCTGATCCAATCTCGATGCACTGTAAAATCTTCTTTTTTGGCTTCTGTTGCATTAACCTTTCCTCTGCGCTCATCACTAGTGAGTCATCTATATTATTGTACTTTTTTTGCACGCCATCATGAGTGAGTCATCTGGTGCTATTTTCCTTGATTCTTTTTACCATATTCCCCCTTTAATTTTCAAGCATTAATCTGCTTGAAGCAAAGTTCAGATTTCAAATGTAGTTTTGCTGTCTTACATTACCAAAATCTCAAATACAAATCCCAAATAATGTTTACTTTTGCTTCTATTACTTATGCCCATACAAATCCCAAATACTTGTGCCAATGTAAAATTGTAAATCCCTGCACCTATTTTGCTACCTATTCAGACTGTCAGTCGTGTTTGAGTTGTCATTTTTGTTTAGACTGAATACTTTGCTTGGTGCAGCTAGTGTGCCGATGGAGAACTAGCCACCATTCTTCCCCATCATCAACCGTAACATTGCCAATGAGATACCGGCCAATGTGCAGAAGTTACAGTATCTTGTATTTTTGCAAGCTGGCTTGGTGTGTTGGCATGGACCATCTGTTGCATCTGTGATTTAGTAGTAGCAAGTTATTTTCTTATCTACGAGTCTACTCGATATGGTGTATGTGAAAGGTTACTACCAGTGATTGGTCATTTTCTTATCTACGAGTCTACTAGATATGGTGCAGCACACTATACTTGCTTTTTTAAATACAAAAATTGTCTATTTAGGAAGACATTGTTGCCTAACGAATGAAACTTAAATTGCCTAAGAAAATGCAGCTGGTGTTAGGTTTTACGGAGGTGTCAATAATCAGCATTTAGAGCTGAATAATTAGCAATTAGACATTCTTTGGCACGGTGTAAGTACTTGTGCAACAACAACAACCACAAAGTCTTTAAGTCCCAAACGAGTTGGGGTAGGCTAGAGTTGAAACCCAGTAGAAGCAATCAAGGTTCAGGCACGTGAATAGCTATCTTCCAAGCACTCCTATCTAAGGCTAAGTCTTTTGGTATATTCCATCCTTTCAAGTCTCCTTTTATTGTCTCTACCCAAGTCAACTTCGATCGTTCTCTGCCTCCCTTCACTGTTACTATCCTGGCTTAGGATTCCACTACTGCACCAGGTGCCTCTAGGAGGTCTCCATTGGAGATGTCCAAGCCATCTCAACCGGTGTTGGACAAGCTTTTTTTCAATTGGTGCTACCCCTAATCTATCATGTATACCATCGTTCCGAACTCGATCCCTTCTTGTATGACCGCAAATCCAATGCAACATATGCATTTCCGTGACACTTATCTGTTGAACATGTCGTCTTTTCGTAGGCCAACATTCTGCACCATACAACATAGTAGGTCTAATCGCCATCCTATAAAACTTGCCATTTAGCTTCTGCGGTACCCTTTTGTCACATAGGACACCAGATGCTTGGCGCCACTTCATCCACCCTGCTTTGATTCTATGGCTAACATCTTCATCAATATCCCCATCTCTCTGTAGCATTGATCCTAAATATCGAAAGGTATCCTTCCTATGCACTACTTGACCTTCCAAACTAATATTTTCCTCCTCCCGAGTAGTAGTGCCAAAGTCACATCTCATATACTTAGTTTTAGTTCTACTGAGTCTAAAACCTTTGGACTCCAAAGTCTCCCGCCATAACTCTAGTTTCTGATTCACTCCTGTCCGGCTTTCATCAACTAGCACTACATCGTCCCTGAAAAGCATACACCAAGGGATTTCCCCTTGTATGTCCCTTGTGACCTTATCCATCACTAAGGCAAACAAATAAGGGCTCAAAGCTGACCCTTGATGTAGTCCTATCCTAATTGGGAAGTCATCCGTGTCTCCATCACTTGTTCAAACTCTAGTCACAACATTGTTGTACATGTCCTTAATGAGCCTGACGTACTTTGTTGGGACTTTATGTTTGTCCAAAGCCCACCACATAATATTCCTTAGTATTTTATCATAAGCCTTCTCCAAGTCAATAAAAACCATGTGTAGGTCCTTCTTCTTCTCCCTATACTGCTCCATAACTTGTCTTATTAAGAAAATGGCTTCCATGGTTGACCTTCCGTGCATGAAACCAAATTGGTTCATAGAGACCCGCATTGTTGCTCTCAAGCGATGCTCGATAACTCTCTCCCATAGCTTCATAGTATGACTCATCAACTTAATTCCCCGATAATTATTACAACTTTGAATATCCCCTTTATTCTTGTAGATCGGTACCAATATATTTCTCCACTCATCAGGCATCTTGTTCGATCGAAAAACATGGTTGAACAGCTTGGTTAGCCATACTATAGCTATGTCCCTGAGGCATGAAAGGATCAAGATGCCCAAGAGGGGGAGTGAATTGGGCTAATTCTAAATTTTCCTACAATAATCAAATCCTACGGTTAGCCCAATTAACCCCTTTTGCCTAGAAAAGTGATTCTATTAATCTAACGCACAACAGACTTGCAACCTATGTTCCAAACTTACTCTAGCAAGGCAATTCTATGAATGTAAGAACAAGTACTGAATTGCTCAAAGTAAATGCTCAAAGTAAATGCTCAAAGTAAATAGAGAGAGAGGAACGCGGCGATGTTTTGCCGAGGTATCGGAGAGTCGCCACTCCCCACTAGTCCTCATTGGAGCACCCACGCAAGGGTGTAGCTCCCCCTTGATCCGTGCAAGGATCAAGTGCTCTCTACGAGTTGATTCTTCGACACTCCATCACAGCAAATCACCCAAAGCCGCTCACAACTTGAGTTGGGTCACCCACAAGCTCCGCTGGGTGATCACCAAGCTCCCAATCACCACCAAGCCGTCTAGGTGATGGCGATCACCAAGAGTAACAAGCATGAACTCTCACTTGACCACGCGAAGCCCAATGAGAAGATGGATGCACACTTGACTACTCTTGATTCACTAATGAGGCTACTCTCTTGGATTCTCAAATCTCAATCACCTCACTAGGACCTTGCTCTTCTTGGCACTCACAAACATGTTTCTCAGCTATTGGAATGAGCAAAAGTAACTCCACACACGAGTGGAGCTTCTATTTATAAGGCAGCCTGAAAAACGAACCATTATGAGCTTCTGCGGGGTGACCGGACACTCCGGTCGTATTGACCGGACGCTCCGGTCAGTTCAACCAATGAACCAGCAAAAATGTGTTGATCGGACGCTGGTAGGGTCCGGTCACCACTGACCGGACATGTCCGGTCGCATTAAACCCTTACTGGAACCTTACTGGACTCGACCGGATGCTGAACCCATAGGGTCCGGTCAGTACTGACCAGACGCGTCCAGTCACAGATTCCCTTCTCTAGAACCTTACTGGAGTCGACCAGACGCTGCTTCTCAGCGTCCGGTCACATGACCTCTCCAGCGTCCGGTCGCACCGAATGCAGACTGTTGGTCAAATGAACCGACCAGACCCTGCGGCCAGCGTTCGGTCGCACCGGAGCCAGCGTCCGGTCAGCATTTGACCCTCCATTCACTTCCAACTCTCAATCATATGTGAATGAAGTTTGCTCCAAAGGATCTTAGGCATTCATAGGAGCTACCTAGAGCTAGTTTTGAATAAGTGTGCACCACACCTAACTCACTAGACTCACTTAGGTCAAGCTACCCGTCCATACCCCCCTTAATAGTATGGCCAAAGGAAAAACAAAGTCCTAAACTACTCTAAGTGTCACTTCAACTCCAATCGACACTTAGAACTAGTCATCCTTAACCTTGTCGTCCATCCTTTGAAAACCGAAATGATTTCCATCATAGGGGCATGGCAACTTTGATCGCCCAATTGATCTCCATTACCATGACCTAACTTAATTGTCTTTGTAAAACACACGTTAGTCATAGTAATCTTGTATTGTCATTAATCACTGAACCTAACTAGGGGTCTAGATGCTTTCAGGCATCTCCACACCTCGATTGGGATACCATCCGGTCCCATCGCCTTACCTCCTTTCATCCTTTTCAATGCCTCTCTAACCTCAGATTCTTGGATTCTCCGCACAAAGCGTCTATTGGTGTCATCAAAAGAGTCATCCAACTAAAAGGTTTTGTATGTATTCTCACTATTGAACAATTTGTCAAAATACTCTTGCCATCGATGTCGGATCTCATCCTCCTTCACCAAGAGATGCTCCCTTTCATCCTTAATGCACTTAACTTGGTTGAAGTCCCTTGTCTTTCTCTCATGAACCCTAGCCATCCTATAAATGTCCTTCTCTCCTTCCTTCGTACTCAAACGTTGGTAAAGATCCTCGTACGCTCTACCCTTTGCCACACTTACAGCTCGCTTTGCAATCTTCTTTGCCACCTTGTACTTCTCTATGTTCTCCACACTCCTGTCATGGTACAAGTGTCTATGGCACTCTTTCTTCTCCTTAATAGCCCTTTGGACTTCCTCGTTCCACCACCAAGTATCTTTAACCTCGCCTCCACTTCCTTTGGTTACTCCACACACCTCTGAGGCCACCTTCCGAATGTTGGTTGCCATCTTCTCCCACATGTTGTATATGTCCTCTTCTTCCTTCCAAGAGCCATCTTTGATAACCCTTTCCCTGAATACCTCTAACATCTCTCCTTTTAGTTTCCACCACTTTGTTCTTTCAATCTTAGCTTGTTTATCCCTATGGGCATGCACCTAAAACGAAAGTCTGCCACCAAAAGCTTATGTTGAGAAACAATACACTCCCCTAGTATCACCTTGCAACCCAAGCATGCTCATTTGTCCTTTCTTCTTGTGAGGACAAAGTCAATCTGGCTAGAGTGTTGTCCGCTGTAACACCCCTAGTGTTACGAGCTCAATTAGCACCATGATTTAGGCCTAAGAAAAATTTCCAGAACGAGTTTCTCGACTTTTAAAAATTTAGATATTGAGCTTATGTTTAAAATGTCATTTTTAGCAAATTATATTGAGCAAAGTAATTAAATAACGCTTAAATATTTTGTCTCTATGGGTTAGTGCAAAGTATGAACCCTTGCGTGAAATAATTATTGGTGAAAGTTAATCGAGTTAAAAAACTTAAAATGAAATAGAAATAAAAATATGAATGCCGCTGGCCACTCGTCCCACCTGCCTCGCTGGTAAGACGGTGTTGTTTTCCCTGCTCTAAATCGGTCGCCCGAATTACTCACGCCGCGCCGCGCTATCCCTATGTTGATGGAGTTGGCTGAACCCTCATGTTGTTTGCTTGCTCTGTCTCTGATCGTCCTTGCCTGTCGTTGTCTGTCTCTGTGCCAAGGTCAACTTGCTGCTACTGTCTCTATTTGTCTGCCTCTTCCTTGTCTCTGCACTACTCATAGTGGAAGTTGGCCGACCCTCATGCTGCTGTCCCCTTGCTTGTCTATTTCTGTGGCTGGCCCTAACTCCTATCCGTCAGTCGCTCCATTGTCCTGTCGTTGCTCACTCTGTCCCCTTGCCTCTTCCTTTTCTATACCGTAGCACCATCAAGCCTTCAGGCAACAGCAGGCCCCCCTTTCTTTTCCTTGTCTACCATGGAGCTCGGCACTTTGGCGTCCGTGCTCTTGCCTAGCATGCCGCACCACCGTAGCCCATCACCACCCCACGCGCCCCGGTGAACCAAGCTGCTCCGGGTGACCTACGCTGCTCCCACCACCATGCCTCCTCCTATTCCCCCCCCCCCCTCCCGCGCCGATACTGCAGTTTCTCCCCCGTGTTGCCCTGTAGCACCCGCCAGAGCATGTGCCACCATGGAGCAACCCGAGCACGCACCGCCCGCTTGACGTTTCCCTCGCGTGCGCGCACTCAAGCGTGGGTCCCCATGGTCATGCTGGAGCACCATTCCTTCCACACACGTGAGTCCCCACGCCCTCGCTCGCTGTGGCCATGCGCCACCACTGCTGAGCTGGGTCGCCCCGGCTGTCCATCGTGAGCACGAGCCCACCACCACTACAGCCGCCCCACGTGCTTCTGCTCCACGCCCGAGCCGTAGCACCTGCTAAGGCTACCCCCACCATCGTCACTATGCCCCCTCCCACGCCATCCACACTGGAGATGTTAGTGTTTCGTGTCCTCTTTCCTCTTCGCTACCTCACGCCGTACATGCACCGTGCCCTGCACCCCCACCTCGCCGTGGCCCGTGCTCTGCTCGGGAACACCGTCACGCCCGACTACGACCGTAGAGCCTCGTCGCAGTCCACAGCCGCCGGGCACCGCCTCAGCCGGCCATTAGTGCTCATGGATGGACCGCCTCGGTCCACGCTGGGGGTAGGCGAGCTGGTCGTAGCTGCGTACCTCTCTGTGCGGGTGCCTGTGTCGCTCGCCGACAGGCTTTCTGCCATCGCCGTGTCCTTCTCGGCCGGGATTGGTCGCCGGCCGGAGCTCCTGGCTTTGCTGTGCTCTGTTTTGTGGAGGAGACGAGGTGAGAAGTCCATGAAGAAGTTTATACGGGGTTCCTATTGCAAAATACTAGACTCGCATAAATAGTATGCTAGTACCGTGTATTAATTTAAGCAGAGTATGGGGGCTTCTCATAAAATGTATCGCCGTCGCCGTGCGCTGGGCTGGCGTGCTTTCACGCGTGGGCCGGCCTGCTCACCTCAGCTGGGCCTGCGAAACCGACTGGGCCGCTCGTGTTGCGCCCCGCCTAGGCCACTGCTTGCCCGCTGGGCCAGGTCGTGTGCCGCCCGCGCCGCTGGGCCACGCCTGGCTAACGGGCCGTGTGCGCAGCTGCTGGGCCGCTGCATCGTGTTGGGCCACACGCGCGCCTGCTGGCCAAGCTTGGCCGCCCAGGTCCTTTCCTATTGAGTTGTTAGTTTTGTTAAATTAGTGCTCTTCAAAAATTGAAAATAAAATGTTAGAAAAATCATAAAAATGCCAAACCAATTTTAATAGGCTCCTAAAATCATGATCTACCTGTGAGTCTAGTATGTTCACATAGGGTGATATTATTCTTGGAAGCTATATAATTAACTTAAGGCACTTAATATTGAAAAATATAAACTTGTAGGAATTCCCATGATAAATTGGTAATATTGTTGAATCTAAAATTTGTACAGTAGGCTCCTAACGATATTAGGTACCCGCTATAATTTTTGGTAGCTCCAGAATAATTAGTTTGCTAAATAGATAATGATGCCCTATTCCGAATAAAGATTAAATGGATAGAATAAAATAAAGAAACACCTTGGTTTATATAACTAAAATTATTGTTGGGAAATAACGTCTTATCCGACAACATGTATATGTAGCCTAAGTACGGTCATCGTTAGAACTAGCCCGTTAACTCGAGAGGCATACGTCATATTTTACGGGTCACGATTGCAGTTGATTAATTACATCTTTACATTGCATCGCATGCATATCATATAGATACGATGATGGATCAACGGATTGATCGAAGGATGATTGGGAACCCGAAGATGGTGTAATGCTATTCTCTCCAGGAGATGATGCAATGGGCTTTCTATTCAGATGATGTGGATGATCTAAAGATGCTGATACTAACTTTTTAATATCTCTTATCTAGGCAAGCCCCGGTGCATAACCCCTATTTTTCTGCAGTTAAATTATATTTGTACATTAAGTTTTAAGGAGTTGAATGAAACTCGCTTGCATATATATCTTTATCCTATGAGTCTTACTAGTATGATAGGATCATGTAGAAATGCTATGCTACAGGACTCTGGTAGAAGTCGAGTGATTGCCTGTCACTCGCGAGAGATAGGAAATATACTACTAGTATTATTAGCACTTGGAAAATTTAAATGGTGGAAAGAAAAAATGGTGACCGGGTAGGGATATGGTTTGGGTATTGGTGGGTGTAAGAGGTTGTGTCGTCGAGGACTTGTGGCATAGCTTGGTTACATTGTTTTCCCTGTCTGGTCAGAGGGCCGATCGTTGCATATGGCTCTAGGCAAGTCACAGATTTATTGTTCCTGAGCGCATACTTGGGTATAGGTGTAGGGAAGACTTGTTGCTCTCTTATCGTGGATCTAGCTCTTTCCGGACCGACTGATTGGAGGTCGGGATAGTGGAGGTCCTTGCACCACACGAAGTCTGGGACTTAGGAGTGGGGGCTTGGAGTCCAAGTTTGGACGGGGACCTAGACACCTAGGACAGGAGAGTGATGGGTTAGTCCTGCTTGTGCCTAGGGTACAAGCAGGGCATGTGTTTTCGGGCCACCCAGCTAGGCACATTGGTTCACGAATCATCCACCGAGTCGGTACGACTTGTCTTAACTCTAGCATCGTAGTAAGAACTGAAAGATGAAAGATGGAAGATGGAAAAAGGAAATCTAATGGCTTACCACATGCTTGAAAGTAGCATAGGTGCTTACATAGAATGGTTAGTTAATGAACCAATGCAGGCTCTTAATAAAAATCAAATATAAGGACGCACACTTAGTAATGCTTTCCTGCAAATGCTAACAAACCCACAAGCCAAATAGCCTCGCATATCCTTGGAGTCTTTTCTTTCCTCCTATCGGGTAAGTCTTGGTGAGTATAATTGAGTACTCAGGGTTTTATTCCCCCTATTGCAGGTGATAGGTGGATGCTAGAGCTGACCCTTGGGTGTGGATACCTCCTGGTGGGCTTAGCGAGGATTCCTTTACGCTGCTGATCATAGTTTTTATTTACAACTCTCACCAAATGTTTTTATAAATGAAAGTTTGTAATCCGTTGTCATAGTTGTTATATATCAATACTTCAACATATCATGAA
The DNA here is from genome assembly GCF_019320115.1 of Miscanthus floridulus. Classification (NCBI taxonomy): domain Eukaryota; kingdom Viridiplantae; phylum Streptophyta; class Magnoliopsida; order Poales; family Poaceae; genus Miscanthus; species Miscanthus floridulus. The sequence continues at coordinate 51,992,849 of NC_089592.1, read as the reverse complement.
TAGATATTTCTTTCCACTGTAATCCTGATCACTATGTTTACGTTCCGTTGTTAACTTAAATTGTCATAACTCTGTTAACATGTTTATATTCCGCTATTACATTAAGTTATTCATAACTCTGATAATATAATTACATTCTGTTGTTATAGTAAATAAATATTATACATTGATGTTATACTAAAAGTGATGTAAGAAATGGTTCAGAATGATGTAAGCTTTATTCTCTCATTTGTGATCCTGATGACAAAAATGTGGATTTTTGGGTTCTCCCCTAGGGTGTGCCCGACGGAACCGAGTAATTTAGTGTTCTCATTTGGGTGCTTAGTGTCTAATGGAAGACAAGCACTCCTAGGAGACATTAGATTAGGCGGTTCTGCTACAGGTGGTATCAGAGCGCAAATGAGGAAATAAGGCTTTGAAAACCTTTTCTAAAATAAAATTTGACAACAAATTCTTTTCAAAAGTTAGGACATTTATATGCAAAGTATATAAGTAGCCTTGTTACTATGGTTATGTATCCAAGAAAGATAGCACTCTGTGGACTTAGGTAGGGTTAATCTAGTTTCTGTAGGTACACTGACTCGAGCATAGCCCGATAGTATCGACTAGTTACAGAGAGAGAATGATGTGCCAAAAATTTGAAAACGGTTGCCCTATATGTTGGCAACAGTGAAAGGACGTATAGGATGTGCATTCATGCATATCATGTCTATGCATTGTAGCATCCGTATTGCTTATAGATATGCCATCCGTAGGTGTCACGCGTGTCGTATTGTGCACGACTGTCTTGTTCCTATTCTGGAGTTAGGTCTGCACTATGGCTTTGTGTTTTGCATTCGCTCATGGTTCACACCTATCGTGACCCACGTCTCCCCGTACCTCTTTTCTATGCTCTTATCAGACCCCTGCCCTGTAGTCGTACTAGTCCATAATGGCATTGCACGTCACTCGCCTCAAACGTGCGGAATTTGGTCAATTCATCGTAGTGATCCTACACTGGGAACCCTGGTGAACCATGCCAGGACCACTAAGCGCTCCGCCTTTATAAGCATGGCCTGACTTAGCTATTGGTATCACCACTCGGTGCACTTTAGCTCGCTTAGCTTTTCCTTTGAGCTAGCTTTTCGCTTAGCCTTCCTTGCAACCACCGCCAGAGATGGTAGGAGCCTAGGTTAGTACCTACTGCCTGAACGTTGGAGGTTTTCCTAGAATCCTGCATGCCACCCTTCAAAAGCTCAGAGTCAAAGATCACCCTGAGTATGAGGGCCATGACACCGAGCGGTGTGAGGTTACCGTCTACATCGGGAAGAGTGAAGAGTTCCCCGACCTCACTAAAGCCTAGAGTGTGACCGCAACCAGGTTTCACTTCGTCGACACCTACTAGGTTGTGGCCCGCAAAGCCTTGCGGTACCTCTGCTAGATCTATGAGGAGCCTATTGCCCATACCCCCATGTGGTTCTTTCCTTCTTTAGACAAGAATTGGCAGGCATGGAGGGCTCGCATGGAGGCTTTGCAAGGGTGGGATGCACAAGAGGATAGTCCTACCGTGGTGCACTTGACCATGTACCAGCTTGCTCTAGATGAGCAGTATGACCGTCAAGCCTTGGAGCTGAGGGCATGCCTTCGGTGCGCCGATGAAGCCGAGGTCTTCAACCAGATGCTCCAGGTGCAGCTCGTAGAAGCGCATGCTAGTGCTGTAGCTGCTGAGAGCCAGGAGGCTGCCATGAAGGAAGCTCTAAAGGAGGCTAAGGATCAGGCATGTCCATCAGCTGGGTGAGGCCTATCTGTTCACTAGGGCCAAGCAGAGGACACTGGCTGTTGATAGGTAGGATGCCCCGATCTTGGAGGGGATCCCTATCCACCTGCCTAAAAGAAGGAGAACTAGTGATGTAGAACCGCCAGCACCTCCATCGTCAGAAGTGTTAGAAGCAGAACCCTTGGTTCCTCTCACTCGGCCATTGCCACAAGAAGATGTAGATTAGTTGCCTTGTAATGTTGTACCCAGTAGTAGTAGTGCATTTCATCACTATCCTCCATATGGTACCCTTACTATTGTTGTCATCTGTAGTGTTGAGATCGCCCGACCATAAGGTGAATGTTGTGTTGTGCTTGAGAGCCTGAATGCATGTATGATGTACTCGTATAAGACCGTTGGAATATGCATTTTGTTTATTTCATTGTGTTTATTGCATTTATCTACCTTAAGTTTGTTAGATGTGCTTAAGTTTTCTAGGGTGATATTAAGCGGGTTACAAGAGAAGTTGCCATTCAGATACCAGCAGAGTAGCCTGTGGTTGGATAATATAGGACACTGTTGAAAGGTCCTAATGGCTAGAGGGGGGTGAATAGCCTAATAAAAATTTCTACAACAACACTTAACAAAAGGTTAGACAATTATGAGGCAAAGCAAGTGTTGTGCTAGCCTACTCAAAATGCAAGCCACCTACCACAATTCTAGTTTAGATAGTATCTACTCACACAATAGCTATGACACTACCCTATGTTAGTGTGCTCTCAAAAGCTAACTAAAGAGCCACACCAACCAACCAACCAAGCTCTCACAACTAGCTACACTAAAGAGCTTGACAACTAGTTTGCAGTAATGTAAAGAGAGTGATCAAGAAGATTATACTGCCGTGTAGATGAAGGAACCAATCAATCACAAGGATGAATAACAATGAAGACCAATCACCTCAAAATCAATGATGAACACAATGATTTTTACCGAGGTTCACTTGCTTGCCGGCAAGCTAGTCCTCGTTGTGGCGATTCACTCACTTGGAGGTTCACACGCTAATTGGCTTCACACGCCAAACCCTCAATAGGGTGCCACACAACCAACACAAGATGAGGATCACACAAGCTACGAGCAATTCACTAGAGTACCTTTTGGCTCTCCACCGAAGAAAAGGTCAAGAACCCCTCACAATCACCACGATCGGAGCCAGAGACAATCATCACTCTCCACTCAACAATTCTTGCTGCTCCAAGCCATCTAGGTGGCGGCAACCACCAAGAGTAACAAGTGAAATCCATAGCAAAACACGAACACCAAGTGCCTCTAGATGCAATCACTCAAGCAATGCACTTGGATTCACTCCCAATCTTACAAAGATGATGAATCAATGATGGAGATGAGTGGGAGGGCTTTGGCTAAGCTCACAAGGTTGTTATGTTAATGCAAATGGCCAAAAATATAAGCTTCAACTGGCCATGGGGCTTAAATAGAAGCCCCCATGAAATAGAGCCGTTGTACCCTTTCACTGGGCACAACGCAGGCTGACCAGACGCTCGGTCATGTTGATCGGACGCTGGACCGCAGCGTCTGGTCGTCCGATGATAACCATGTGTCCTGATCTCAACGGTCACTTGAGTTGATTAGATGCTACGCTATAACTGACTGAACGCTGAGCCACCAGTGTTCGGTCATTTCTAGTAAGGTTCTAAAACTGCATTTTGCCCACCGGACGCGTCTGGTCAAGCATGACCGGACCCTGCCATCGTCCGATCAGAGACCCTAGCCTCTATGCACTACCTGGCAATAGAACCAGACCCTGCCTCCAGCGTCTGGTCGCTGAACGACCCAGCATCTGGTCATTTGACAAACGCTAGTGTCTTCGCTGTTACAACTGACCGGACACGCGGGTTCCTCTAGGACCAGTGTCCGGTCACCTTGTGACCAGCGAGACTAACTCTTTTTTACCTCTAACTTCTTCACCATTGCTCAAATGTGCCAACCACCAAGTATATCACTTTGTGCACATGTGTTAGCATATTTTCACAAACATTTTTAGGGTGTTAGCATTCCACTAGATCCTAAATGCATATGCAATGAGTTAGAGTATCTAGTGGCACTTTGATAACTGCATTCCGATACGAGTTTCACCCCTCTTAATAGTATGGCTATCAAACCTAAATGTGATCACACTCTCTAAGTGTCTTGATCACCAAAACAAAATAGCTCCTATGGTTTATACATTTGCCTTGAGCTTTTTGTTTTTCTCTTTCTTCTTTCCAAGTCTAAGCACTTGATCATCACTATGGCATCATCATCATGCTATGATCTTCATTTGCTTCACTACTTGGAGTGTGCTACCTATCTCATGATCACTTGATAAACTAGGTTAGCACTTAGGGTTTCATCAATTCACTAAAACCAAACTAGAGCTTTCAACTGTATCGACTAGTTATGGATGTCCCAACAAAACACTTGAATCTTTTTAAATCAAATCCGCCATTGGATTTGAATTCCTTGTCCCTTGTTGTGAAGGGAACCTTTGTTGTTTGAATTTTTCCTTGCAATACTCCCGTTACTCTGTGGTCTATGACCCCACCGCCTTCATGGCGTGTAAGTTGGTAGTAGTGCCTGGTTAAAAGCTTATGGTGCCACGACAAAACTGAGGGCTCTCTATGGAACAGCTGCCACATGTGACGCTGCTCGACAAGCGCTGGTATCGAGGTTGTTAACCAAGCACCTTTACCAAGTTACCCTGCCATATCGCTTTTGCTACAAATAATTTCCTTGAAAATGTTCAGGTGTTCAAACAGGAAATCCACAACAGGTTGATGACATAGTGTTCTCTCAAGGTAACCAAGAGGAGATGGTTTTGGAGGAAGAAAGTATGACATTGTCTCAGTCTACATGAAAGACGGATGTGGTCGAGTAAAGGAAAGAAAAAGAAGAGTAGTAAGAAAAATTAGCCTCGGTAGTCTAGAGTGATCATAAAAGCCTGAGGGACGTCATGTCCTAAGCCCTGTGTTTAGTTGACCACGCTACACATGTTGGGCCATTTCTCTACGTGCCCTACAAACGTCGTCGATGTCGGGTCCATTATCGTCCTATTTTCGCATGGCCACGGCATTGTGTCGTGCTTGCCGTCCTTGTGCACTGTGTGTCTCTCCTTTTCCCTAGCATCCACTCGGCTCTCGACTCTCATGCTGTGTCCATCGTACCAGAACCCCCCTTCCCTCTCCTTTCTTTCTTCTTTTGGTGACACAACCGCCTACACGCCTTCCTCGTCGAGCGGACCCCTTTCCCCTCTCCTCTCCTTTATTTCCCCCTCTGCCGCTTCTGAAGGGAGTGCACCATGGTCGAGTTTATCCCCACAGCATGACCCACCTATGTATTCCATCCATGTCATCTTTAGTTCCGGTGTGTTGCTCCCCACCTCCATTTGCCACTATAAGTAACCCTTGGTCCTTGCTCTTCTTCTTTATCCCCATTCCCCTCGCATTCGGAGTAGAGCTATGAGATCCAGTCGACATTGTAAAGTTAGGTTCGTCAGTCTGAGGTGATGGTGTAATCTAAGGGGAAGAAAGGATCCAGTTTCGTCGAAGAAGTTCAAGTCCCCATTTTGGGCAGTCAATCTTAGGGTTCACGATGTTTTACTTCTCAGTCGACTGTTTCTGGATTTGTTGGTGCTACGCCATGTTTTGGATAATCATCTTCTTGTTGTTTCTTCATTGTCCTCATCTATCTCAACTTCTGGAGTAGGTCTCAGTTGTATCAAGTTGCTCTTAACCATGTATCTCTAGATCCTCGTGTGGTTTAGTAATCGAAGTTGGGTAATCTTCGTGTAATCCCTGATCTACGTAATGTAATCGCATGTTCCCTCTTCTAGGTTCTTGTTTCGAATCTCGGGACGAGATTCTTTTTAAGGAGGTGAAAGGTCCTAATATGGCTAGATGGGGGGTGAAAAGCCTATTTAAAAATCTACAAATCAACTAGAGCAATTTGATTAGTATGACAAATAGCGAAATGCAAACTTGCTCTAGCTCTACAAGGGTTGCAAGCCACCTATCCAACAATTCTAGTAGCAATGATTACTAGGCACACAACTTGCAAAGTTACTACTCACTAAGAGCTCTCAAACTTGCTATACTAAAGAGCTCCACTAGATGAACTTAAATAACAAAACAAGCTCTTAATTCTAATTACACTAAAGAGCTTGCCACAACTAGTTTGCAAGAATATAAAAGAGTGAGTAGAGTGATTATACCGCCGTGTAGAGGGATGAACCAATCACAAGATGAAGATTAAGCCAAACACCGGGAGAATGCAAATCACAAGAGACAACCAATTTTTCTCCTGAGGTTCACGTGCTTGCCAACACGCTAGTCCCCGTTGTGTCGACCAACACTTGGTGGTTCGGTGGCTAAGAGGTGTTTCACAAACCTTGTCCACATGATTGGACGCCACAAGAACATATCCACAAGTGAGGTAACTCAATGACACGAGCAATTTACTAGAGTTACCTTTTGGCACTCCGCCGAGGAAGGTACAACTCCCCTCACAATCACCGGAGACAGCCACGAACAATCACCAACTCATGCCGATCCTCCATCGTTGCACCGAGCCGTCTAGGTGGTGGCAACCACCAAGAGTAACAAGCAAAATCCACAGCGCAACATGAATACCAAGTGCCTCTAGATGCAATCACTCAAGCAATGCACTTGGATTCTCTCCCAATCTCACAAAGATGATGAATCAATGATGGAGATGAGTCGGAGGGCTTTGGCTAAGCTCACAAGGTTGCTATGTCAATGAAAATGTGTAAGAGAGTGAGCTTGAGCCGGCCATGGGGCTTAAATAGAAGCCTCCACGAAATAGAGTCATTGTACCCCTTCACTGGGCACAAGTTGTGGTGACCGGACGCTCCGGTCCAGTTGACCGGACACTGGATCCAGTGTCTAGACGCTCGATGTAAGCCACGTGTCATTCTGAGTTAAACCTGAGCCGCCAGATCTCAATGGCTATTAACTGACCGGACGCTCCGGCATAAGTGACCAGATGCTCAGACCCCAATGTCCAGTCGTTTTCAGTAAGCTCCCAAAACCGTCTTTTGCCGACCAGACGCGTTTGGTCATGCTTGACCGGACACAGACCAGCGTCCGGTGCTTAACCCTAGTCACTGTGCCATCCGACAACACAACCGGACATAGCCCTTCAGCGTCCGGTCGTTGGGTGATCCAGCATCCGGTCAGTGGACCAACGCCAGCATCTTTGCGACCAACTCCTTTTCACTTCAAACTTCTTCACCCTTGCTCATGTGTGCCAACCACCAAGTGTATCACCTTGTGCACATGTGTTAGCATATTTTCAAAAATATTTTTAAGGGTGTTAGCACTCCACTAGATCCTAAATGCATATGCAATGAATTAGAGCATCTAGTGGCACTTTGATAACCGTATTTCGATACGAGTTTCACTCCTCTTAATAGTATGGCTATCTATCCTAAATGTGATCACACTCACCTAAGTGTCTTGATCACTAAAACAAAATGGCTCCTACATTTTATACCTTTGCCTTGAGCCTTTTGTTTTTCTCTTTCTTCTTTTCCAAGTTCAAGCATTTGATCATCACCAATGTCATGATCTTCATCATTGCTTCATCACTTGGAGTAGTGCTACCTATCTCATGATCATCTTGATAAACTAGGTTAGCACTTAGGGTTTCATCAATTAACCAAAACCAAACTAGAGCTTTCAATCTCTCCCCTTTTTGGTAATTGATGACAACCCTTATACAAAGATATGAATTAAAGTTCATTTGATTCCATGTTGCTTGCCCAAGCATATTTACCATGTGTAAAGGATATGGACAAGTTTCATGAACTCCATATGATAGCAATTGCTCTCCCTACATATGTGCTAAGAGTTTGGATTGTAGCTTGCATATATGCATAGATAGGAAATATAGGAGTCAATTTCTACCAAATGATGCTAAGGTATAAGAGACGGACCTTTGAAGCGTGATACCAATCGGAGTGCACCATTATACCATCCTTAGCACCATTAGTAATTAGTCATACACAAAAACTAGAATACCCCATGAGATCAACATTTAGAAGCAAGGGTCTAGTTTTTCATAAGATGACCATAAGTCTAGTTACTTTAGCCTATGCATGCTAGTTTTTCATTTCAACATTCAAACCTACAACTAGCATACACCACACAAGCATGGATATTTGAAATTAAAACTTATGCCATGCAAGCAAACATATGTAATGCACAATTCAAATGCACCATACAAGTTCATGAGCTTGCTCCCCCCTATTTGTATGCTCAAAATTTTAATAATTGATCCCCTTTATTTGTCATTTATCTCTTCCCCTTTGTTTCTTTGTTGTCTTTTCACTATCTTTGTACACTATTTCTCCTCCTTTGTCATCAATGATCACAAAGGCTTAAAGTATAAATAGGGTAGGATTATCAATGTCAACAATTAGCACAAAAGGTGACCTCAAATTATAGATAGGTTGGGGTGAAATCAAGTGAAATGAGGATCATTTTCTCAAAATGGTTCAATCTAGAATACTTGCAAAAGATACTTAACTCGGTTTGATCCAAGGACAAGCTTCTTCACACCTCCAATAAGGGTTATCTTGTACCATGTTGAGTTAAACACTTATAGCCTATTTTCTAGATCAAACACTAGGTTCACAAGCCCACAAACATGTCATATGCTACCACTAGATCATTTCAAACATACAAGCAATAGTGGTACCATACAAGCATCAAATTCATTTGATTTTCATGTATAAGCCTATTCAAATGTGAAATATGTCTAGATGCACTAAATATGTCCTTAGCAAGGATGTATGTTATGCCAATCAATTTTTACCTTGTATTGCTTGAAGAAGAAGCATGTCATATAATGGGGGTGCATCAACACATATTGGAGAAGTCAAGTATGTTCAATTCATTCCTTAGCTTGCAAAACCTCTTCTCATCAAGTGGCTTGGTGAATATATCGGCAAGTTGATCATCGGTGCCCACATTCTCTATGCAAATGTCCCCTTTTGTTGGTGATCTCTTATGAAATGATGGCGGACATCAATATGCTTTGTTCTTAAGTGTTGAACCGGGTTGTTGGTGAGCTTGACGGCACTCTCATTGTCACATAACAATGGTACTTGCTTGAACTTGATTCCAAAGTCACTCAAAGTAGCTTTCATCCAAAGTAATTGAGCACAACAACCTCCTGGTCGAAATGTACTCCGCTTCGGCGGTTGAAAGTGCTATACTATTTTGCTTCTTTGATGACCAAGACATAAGTGATCTTCCCAATAGTTGACTTGTGCCCGATGTGCTCTTTCTCTCAACTTTGTATCCCGCATAATCGAGTCTGAATATCCAATCAACTCAAATCTTGCTCCTTTGGGATACCACAATCCAACATTTTGTGTATGCTTCAAGTACCTCAATATTCTCTTTGTTGCTTTCAAATGACTTTCTCTTGGTGAGGCTTGGAATCTAGCATACATGCATACACTAAACATCACATCCGGCCTTGATGCGGTCACATAGAGTAGGCTTCCAATCATAGACCGATACATCTTTTGATCCACCATGTTGCCACTAGCATCACTATCCAAGCTTCCACTTGTCCTCATTGGTGTACTAATAGCTTTACTCTCATCCATTTCAAAATTCTTGAGCATGTCCTTGATATACTTGCCTTGACTCACAAATGTGCCATTCTTCATTTGCTTGATTTGAAGACCAAGGAAGTAACTAAGTTCTCCAATCATAGACATCTCAAACTCACTTGCCATCATCTTGCCAAACTCCTCACAAAATTCTTGATTTGTTGATCCAAAGATGATATCATCAACATAGATTTGCATTACAAACAAGTCATTTCCAAGCTTCTTGGTGAAGAGAGTGGTATCAACCTTTTCCATCTTGAATCCCTTAGAGAGTAGAAAATCCCTCAACCTCTCATACCATGCACTAGGTGCTTGTTTCAATCCATACAAAGCCTTTCTCAACTTGTAACACATGGTTGGGTTTCTTTTCATCTTCAAAATTGGGAGGTTGCTCGACATACATAAGCTCATTGACGTACCCATTGAGAAATTCACTTTTCACATCCATTTGGTACAACTTGATGTTGTGGGTACAAGCATAAGCTAGCAAGATCCTAATTGCTTCCAATCTTGCAACCGGGACATATGTTTCTCCAAAGTCAAGACCTTCAACTTGAGTGTAACCTTGAGCCACTAATCTTGCTTTGTTCCTTATTACTATCCCATCTTGATCTTGCTTGTTCCGAAAGACCCACTTGGTTCCAATCACATTATGATCCTTAGGCCTCTCAACTAAATCCCATACTTGGTTTCTTGTGAAGTTGTTTAGCTCTTCATGCATAGCATTGATCCAATCAACATCCCTTAAAGCTTCATCTATCTTCTTAGGTTCAATGGTTGACACAAATGAGAAATGCTCACAAAAAGAAACCAATCTTGATCTTGTTTGCACACCTCTTAAAATATCACCAATGATAGTGTCCAATGGATGATCTCTTGCAACATTAGTTGGTTGGAGCACTTGCACTTGATTGCTTACATTTGATTGATCACTTGGTTGAGATGATGAACTAGCCATTTGTTGATCTTGCACATTGCCATCACTAGTGCTTGCTTGGATTTGATCATGAGAGCCACTAGCTTGCACATTTGAGTTAGAGAGCACTTGATTCTTGTCATCTTCAACATCAATCACCTCTCTAGGCCTTAACTCACCAATGTCCATATTCTTCATTGCATTGACCAATTGAGTGCCTCTTACATCATCTAGATTCTCATCTTCCTCTTGGGAACCATTTGTTTCATCAAACTCCACATCATGAACCTCCTCAAGAGTACCACTAGCCAAATTCCAAACTCTATAAGCTTTGCTAGTAGTAGAGTAACCAAGCAAGAAACCTTCATCACATTTCTTTTCAAACTTGCTCAATCTAGTGCCTTTCTTCAATATATAGCATTTACAACCAAATTCCCGAAAGTATGCTATGTTGGGCTTTCTTCCATTTAATAGCTCATAAGGTGTTTTCTCCATCATGGGGTGACAATAGAGTCAGTTGCTATAGTAGCAAGCCGTGTTGATTGCTTCGGCCCAAAATGAATGACTCACATTGTACTCACTCAACATTGATCTTGCCATGTCAATCAAAGTTCTATTCTTCCTTTCAACTAAGCCATTTGATTGAGGAGTGTACTTGGCCGAGAATTGATGTCTAATTCCAAATTCATCATACAACTGATCAATTCTAGTATTATTGAATTCACTACCATTGTCACTTCTAACTTTCTTGATGGTTGTTTCAAACTCATTGTGAATGCCCTTGACAAATGATTTAAATGTTGCAAACACATCACTCTTGTCACCAAGAAAGAAGACCCATGTATATCTAGTGAAATCATCCATAATCACAAATCTATATTTGTTTCCTCCAATGCTAGTGTATGTGGTTGGTCCAAACAAGTCCATGTGCATCAACTCAAATGCCTTGGATGTGCTCATCATGCTCTTCTTAGGATGTGTGTTACCAACTTGCTTTCCGGCTTGACATGCACTACATAGCTTATCCTTCTCAAATGTGACATCTTTCAAGCCTCTAACTAAGTCATGCTTAATCAACTTGTTCAATTGTTTCATTCCAACATGACCAAGCCTTCTATGCCATAACCATCCCATGCTAGACTTAGTGATCAAACATGTTGACAATTGAGCTTCTCTAGCATTGAAATCAACCAAGTATAGATTCTCATATCTAAATCCTTTGAATATCAAGTTAGAGCCGTCTACACTTATGATCTCTACATCATCCACACCAAATATGCACTTGAAACCAAGATCACACAATTGAGCTACCGATAATAGGTTCATTGGAGATGCTCAAGTCATTGGATATTGCAATCTTACTAAGCCCTTTGACCTTGCCTTTGCCATTGTCAACAAATGTGATACTATCAATCCCATTGCTCTTGTTTTCATTGATTGAATTAAACATTCTTGGATCACTGGTCATGTGTTGTGTGCACCCACTATCAAGCACTCAATGCCTTCCTCTGGCTTTATAATTTATGTACAAAAAAAGATCAATTATTTTTAGTTACCCAAACTTGCTTGGGTCCTTATAGGTTAGTTACCAAGGTCTTTGGTACCCAAATGGTCTTCTTCTTTGGGCCCACAATTGGTGTACCAATGAACTTAGCCTTCACACCATTGGCACCCTTATAAAGCATGTAACAAGAATCAAATTTGATTGAGGATACAGTAGGTAGCTTGTTCTTGTTAGTCTTGCAATTTTGCTCTATATGCCCAACTTGCTTGCATCTATTGCAAAACTGACCATTGCCCTTCACAAAGCTAGCTTTGGGAGTGGCAAAGGTTGCCTTGCCTTTCTTAGGGGTATAGCCTAATCCCTCTTTGTTGAGAGAGAATCTTTGGCTACCCAAGCACTTTAGCAAGTGGGCTTCTCCACCATAGGCATTGCCTAAGGCACGAGTGAGCTCATTCACCTCCTTCTTGAGGTTCTCATTTTCCACCATAAGTGAGGCATCACAAGTGAGACCATCACTCAAGGGTGAAGTGGAAGTAGCAGTGCTACAAGAAGTGTTAGTGGGAGCAACAAAAATAGATTCATCAATAAGATCACATGTTAGTCCCACATCACATGATATGATCACTTGCTCCTTCTTGGCTTCCTCCACTTTGACTTGCTCAATGAGAGAGGAGTGAGCCTTTTCAAGCTTAGAGTGAGCTTTGCTAAGCTTCTCATGGGCTTCCATTAGCCTCTCATTAGTGGCATTGAGCTCATCAAGGGATTGCTCAAGAAATTTGACTTTCTTGTTCAATTCCTTGCACTCCTTTCTCTTCATCTCAAAGCAAGTATGCACTTGCTCACACATGTCCATGAGCTCCTCCTTGGACTACTCCTCCTCCTCATCATCATCATCACTCCTACAAGCATCACTTTCACATTCATCATCATCACTCACATCATATTTTACCTTGGTAGGTTTTACCATAAGGAATGTCGATGGAGTGTCGAAGATGGAGGGCTTTGTTGATGGCGATGCTTGCTAGTGCTCTCTTGATAGATTTCTTGTCATCATCACTAGAGCTATCACTATCCAAGAGCCATCACTATCCCATGTGACCACATAACCTCCTCCCTTCTTCTTCTTTTGGAAGGTCATCCTCTTCTCCTTCTTCTCATTCTTTTCTTTCTTATTCTTGTTGTGCTTCTTCTTCTCATTCTCATCATTGTCACTATTATATGGACAATTTGCTACTACATGATCGGGGCTCTTGCAATTATAGCATCTTCTCACATACTCTTTCTTCTTGGTGTGATCTCTTCTCTTTCTTGCTCCATAGTCCTTCTTCTTCATGAATTTTCCCATCTTACGCACAAAGAGAGCCATTGCTTCATCATCAATATCACTAAGATCATCATCATCACTTGATTCTTTCTTGGACTTGCCCTTATTCTTTAATGATGATAAGCTAGCCTTGAATGCTATGATTTTCTTCTTCTTGTCTTCTTCTTCCTTCTTGTCATCCTTGTCATCCCCCTCCCTTTCCACACGGTATGTCTCTTGTGTCATGACATCACCTAGTACTTGGTTGGGGGTAATATCCTTCAATCCTCCTCTTATGATTAGCAATCTTAACATCTCAAATCTTGAAGGTAGGCACATCAAGAACCGATGAGAGGCGTCATTATCCTTGATCTTCTCTCCCAAAGCCTTCAAGTCATTGACAATTACTTGCAATTGATGGAACATCTTCGGAATGCTCTCATCCTCCTTCATCTTGAAGCTTGTCAATTTGTCCTTGAGAATGTACAACTTGGCACTCTTCACCGCCGGTGTGCCCTTATATGTTTCCTCCAATCTTGTCCACATCTCATTTGCTCTTTCACAATCCTTGATTTGCTCAAACACTTTAGAATCAATGACATTGTATATGGTGTTGAGGGTCACTGTGTTGCATTGCTTGTTGGTCTTATCTTGGTTTGTGGGATTGTTGGGATCAATGATTGAACCATTGATTGAACCAAGATACATTCTCATTTTTCTCTTCTAATAATCATAGCTTGTGCCATCAAAGAACGGTGGCATAATCATTTTCGGTCACTTCCCATACTTGATCATTGATTGAACCAAGATACATTCTCATTTTTCTCTTCCAATAATCATAGCTTGTGCCATCAAAGAATGGTGGTTTGCCCCCCACATGATTGAACACAATTTGAGCCATAATTTGACACCGAGGTTGTTAAGCCTTCAATCAAACGGTGACCATAGCTCTGATACCACTTGAAAGGTCCTAATATGGCTAGAGAGGGGTGAATAGCCTATTTAAAAATCTACAAATCAACTAGAGCAATTTGATTAGTATGACAAATAGCGAAATGCAAACTTGCTCTAGTTCTACAAGGGTTGCAAGCCACCTATCCAACAATTCTAGTAGCAATAATTACTAGGCACACAACTTGCAAAGTTACTACTCACTAAGAGCTCTCAAACTTGCTACACTAAAGAGCTCCACTAGATGAACTTAAATAACAAAACAAGCTCTCAATTCTAATTACACTAAAGAGCTTGCCACAACTAGTTTGCAAGAATATAAAAGAGTGAGTAGAGTGATTATACCGCCGTGTAGAGGGATGAACCAATCACAAGATGAAGATTAAGCCAAACACCGGGAGAATGCAAATGACAAGAGACAACCGATTTTTCTCCCGAGGTTCACGTGCTTGCCAACACACTAGTCCCCCGTTGTGTCGACCAACACTTGGTGGTTCGGTGGCTAAGAGGTGTTTCACAAACCTCATCCACACGATTGGACGCTGCAAGAACCTATCCACAAGTGAGTTAACTCAATGACATGAGCAATTTATTAGAGTTACCTTTTGGCACTCCGCCAGGGAAGGTACAACTCCCCTCACAATCACCGGAGATGGCCACGAACAATCACCAACTCATGCCGATCCTCCACCGCTATACCGAGCCGTCTAGGTGGTGGCAACCACCAAGAGTAACAAGCGAAATCCATAGCGCAACACGAATACCAAGTGCCTCTAGATGCAATCACTCAAGCAATGCACTTGGATTCTCTCCCAATCTCACAAAGATGATGAATCAATGATGGAGATGAGTGGGAGGGCTTTGGCTAAGCTCACAAGGTTGCTATGTCAATGAAAATGTGCAAGAGAGTGAGCTTGAGTTGGGCATGGGTCTTAAATAGAAGCCCCCCACGAAATAGAGTCGTTGTACCCCTTCACTAGGCACAAGTCATGGTGACTGGACGCTCCGGTCCTAGTTGATCGGATGCTGGATCTAGTGCTCGGTCGCCCGATGTAAGCCACGTGTCATTCTGAGTTAAACCTAAGCCGCCAGATCTCAACGGCTATTAACTGACCAGACGCTCCGGCATAAGTGACCGGACGCTTAGACCCCAGTGTCCGGTCGTTTCCAGTAAGCTCCCAAAATCGTCTTTTGCCGACTGAACGCGTCCGGTCATGCTTGACCAGACACAAACCAGCGTCCGATGCTTAACCCTAGTCACTATGCCATCCGACAACATGACCGAACATAGCCCTTCAGTGTCCGGTCGCTGGGTGATCCAGCGTCCGGTTAGTGGACCGACGCCAGTATCTTTGCGACCAACTCTTTTTCACTTCAAACTTCTTCACCCTTGCTCATGTGTGCCAACCACCAAGTGTATCACCTTGTGCACATGTGTTAGCATATTTTCAAAAATATTTTCAAGGGTGTTAGCACTCCACTAGATCCTAAATGCATATGCAATGAATTAGAGCATCTAGTGTCACTTTGATAACCGTATTTCAATACGAGTTTCACTCCTCTTAATAGTACGGCTATCTATCCTAAATGTGATCACACTCACTAAGTGTCTTGATCACTAAAACAAAATGGCTCCTACATTTTATACCTTTGCCTTGAGCCTTTTGTTTTTTTCTTTCTTCTTTTCCAAGTTCAAGCATTTGATCATCACCAATGTCATGATCTTCATCATTGCTTCATCACTTGGAGTAGTGCTACCTATCTCATGATCATCTTGATAAACTAGGTTAGCACTTAGGGTTTCATCAATTAACCAAAACCAAACTAGAGCTTTTAGGGGGGTTGGTTGTAACACCCTTGGTGTTACGAGCTCATTTAGCACCGTGATTTAGGCCTAAGGAAAATTTTCAGAACGAGTTTATCGAATTTTAAAAATTTAGATATTGAGCTTATGTTTAAAATGTCATTTTTAGCAAACTATATTGAGCAAAGTAATTAAATAATGCTTAAATATTTTGTCTCTATGGGTTAGTGCGAAGTATGAACCCTTGTGTGAAATAATTGTTGGTTGAAGTTAATCGAGTTAAAAACTTAAAACAAAATAGAAATAAAAATGTGAGTGCCGCTGGCCACTCGTCCCCACTGCCTCGCCGGTAAGACGGTGTTGTTTTCCCTGCTCTGAATTGGTCGCCCAAATTACTTGCATCGCGCCGCGCCGTCCCTACGTTGATGGAGTTGGCCAAACCCTCACGTTGTTTGCTTGCTCTGTCTCTGATCGTCCTTGCCTGTCGCTAGTCTGTCTCTGTGCCAAGGTCAACTTGCTGCTACTGTCTCTATTTGTCTGCCTCTTCCTTGTCTCTATGCTGCTCATTGGTGGAAGTTGGTCGACCCTAGTGCTACTGTCCCCTTGCTTGTCTATTTCTGTGGCTGGCCCCAACTCTTGTCCATCAGTCACTCCATTGTCCCGTCGTTGCTCGCTCTATCCCCTTGCCTCTTCCCCTTCTATACCATAACACCATCGAGCCTTTAGGCAACAGTAGACCCCTCTTTCTTTTCCTCAGTCTACCACGGAGCTCGACACTTTGGCGTCCAGTGCTCTTGCCTGGCACGCCGCACCATCCGCAGCCCATCACCACCCCAGCACACCCTAGGTGAACCAAGCTGCTCCGGGTGACCTGCGCTACTCCCACCATTCGTGCCTCCTCCTGTTCCCCCCACGCCAGGTACTGTAGTTTCTCCCCTGTGTTGCCCTACAGCACCCACTAGAGCACGCACCGCCGTGGAGCTGCCTGAGCACGCGCCGCCCGCCTGACATTTCCCTCATGTGCGTGCACGTGAGCACGGGTCCCCGTGGTCGCGCTAGAGCACCATTCCTTCCACGCACGCGAGTCCCCATGCCCTCGCTCGCTGTGGCCACGCGCACCCCTACCTGAGCCAGGGTCGCCCCGATCGTCCGTCGCGAGCACGAGCCCACCACCACCGCAGTCGCCTCGCGTGCTTCTACTCCACACCCAAGCCACAGCACCTGCCAAGGCTGCCCCCACCGTCAGTCACTACGCCCCTCCCGCGTCAGTCCACACTAGAGACGTCGGTGTTCCACGCCCTCCTCTTTCCTCTCTGCTACCTCACGCCGCATGTGCACCATGCCCCACACCCCCACCTTGCCGTGGCCCATGCTTCACTCGGGAACGCCATCATGCCTCGCTACGATCGCAGAGCCCTATCATAGTCCGCTACCGTCGGGCGCCTCCTCAGCCGGCTACCAGCGCTCGTGGCTGGACCGCCTCGGTCTGCGCTGGGGGCAGGCAAGCTGGTCGTAGCTGCGTACCTCTCCGTGCGGGCACCTGTGCCGCTCGTCGGTAGGCTTTCTACCATCGCCGTGTCCTTCCCACCCAGGATTGGTCATCGGGTGGAGCTCCTGGCTCTGTTGTGCTCTGTTTTGTGGAGGAGACGAGGTGAGAAGTCCATGAAGAAGTTTATACGGGGTTCCTATTGCAAAATACTAGACTCACATAAATAGTACGCTAGTACCGAGGATTAATTCATGCAGAGTATGGGGGCTTCTCGCAAAATGTATCGCCATCGTCGTGCGCTGGGCCTGGCCTGCTCCCGCGTGTGGGCCGGCCTGCTCACCTCGGCTGGGTCGTGAACGCGACTGGGCCGCTCGCGCTGTGCCCCGCCTGGGCCACTGCTTCCTGCTGGGCCGGTCGCGTGTCGCCCACGCCGCTAGGCCACGCCTGGCTAACGGGCCGCGTGCGCAGCTGCTGGGCCACCGCGCCGTGTTGGGCCATGCGCGCGCCTGCTGTCCAAGCTTGGCTGCCCAAGTCCTTTCCTATTGAGTTGTTTGTTTTGTTAAATTAGTGATCTTCAAAAATTAAAAATAAAATGTAGAAAAATCATAAAAATGCCAAACCAATTTTAATAGGCTCCTAAAATCATGATCTACCTGTGAGTCTAGTTTGTTCACATAGGGTGATATTATTCTTGAAAGCTATATAATTAACTTAAGGCACTTAATATTGAAAAATATAAACTTGTAGGAATTCCCATGATAAATTGGTAATATTATTGAATCTAAAATTTGTACAGTAGGCTCCTAACAATATTAGATACCCGCTGTAATTTTTGGTAGCTCCAGAATAATTAGTTTACTAAATAGATAATAATGTCCTATTCTGAATAAAGATTAAATGGATAGAATAAAATAAAGAAACACCTTGGTTTATATAACTAAAATTATTGTTGGGAAATAACGCCTTATCCGACAACGTGTATATGTAGCCTAAGTACGGTCGTCGTTAGAACTAGCCCGTTAACTCGAGAGGCATACGTCGTATTTTATGGGTCACGATTGCAGTTGATTAATTACATCTTTGCATTGCATCGCATGCATATCATATAGATACGATGATGGATCAATAGATCGATCGAAGGATGATTGGGAACCCGAAGATGGTATAATGGTATTCTCTCTAGGAGATGATGCAATGGGCTTTCTATTTAGATGATGTGGATGATCTGAAGATGTTGATACTAACTTTTTAATATCTCTTATCTAGGCAAGCTCCGTTGCATAACCCCTATTTTTCTGCAGTTAAATTATATTTGTGCATTAACTTTTAAGGAGTTGAATGAAACCCACTTGCATTTGTATCTTTATCCTATGAGTCTTACTAGTATGATAGGATCGTGTAGAATGCTATGCTATAGGACTTCGGTAGAAGTCGAGTGATTGCATGTCACTCACAAGAGATAGAAAATATACTACTGTATTATTAGCACTTGGAAAATATAAATGGTGGCAAGAAAAAATGGTGACCGAGCAGGGATATGGTTTGGGTATTGGTGGGTGTAAGAGGTTGTGTGGACTCAGGGCATAGCTTGGTTACATTGTTTTCCCTGCTTGGTCGGTTAAGGACCGATTATTGCATATGGCTCTAGGCAAGTCATAGATTTATTGTCTCGAACGCATACTTGAGTATG
Source organism: Miscanthus floridulus (assembly GCF_019320115.1). Lineage (NCBI taxonomy): Eukaryota > Viridiplantae > Streptophyta > Magnoliopsida > Poales > Poaceae > Miscanthus > Miscanthus floridulus. The sequence goes on along the minus strand of NC_089592.1, from coordinate 51,973,761 downwards.
GGTACAGGGAAGACTTGTTGCTCTCTTGTCGTGGATCTGGCTCTTTTTGAACTAACTGATTGGAGGCGGGGATGGTGGAGGTCCTTGCACCACACGGAGTCCAGGACTCAGGAGTGGGGGCTTGGAGTCTAAGTTTGGATGGGGACCAGGACACCCAAGATAGGAGAGTGATGGGTTAGTCCTGCTTGTGCCTGGGATACAAGCGGGGGCATGTGTTTCGTGGCACCCAGCTGGGCACATTGGTTCATGAATCGCCACCGAGTCGGTACGATGTCTTAACTCTAGCATCGTAGTAAGAACTGAAAGATGAAAGATGGAAGATGGAAAAAGGAAATCTGATGGCTTACCACCTGCTTGAAAGTAGCACAGGTGCTTACATAGAATGGTTAGTTAATGAACCAATGCGGCTCTTAATAAAAATCGAATATAAGGATGCACGCTTAGTAATGCTTTCCTGCAAATGCAATAAACTCACAAGCCAAATAGCCTTGCATATCCTTGGAGTCTTTTCTTTCCTCCTATTGGGTAAGCCTTGCTGAGTATAATTAAGTACTCAGGGTTTTATTCCCCCTGTTGCAGGTGACAGGTGGATGCTAGAGCTGACCCTTGGGTGTGGATACTCCTGGTGGGCTCAGCGAGGATTCCTTTACGCTGCGATCGTAGTTTTTATTTACAACTCTCACCAAATATTTTTATAAATGAAAGTTTATAATTCGTTGTCATAGTTGTTATATATCAATACTTCAACATGTCATAAATAGATATTTCTTTCCGCTGTAATCCTGATCACATGTTTACATTCCGCTGTTAACTTAAATTGTCATATATTCTGCTGTTACATTAAGTTATTCATAACTCTGATAATATAATTACATCCCGCTGTTATAGTAAATAAATATTATACTCTGATATTGTACTAAAAGTGATGTCAGAAATGGTTCAGAATGATGTAAGCTTTATTCTCTCATTTGTGATCCTGATGGCAAAAATATGGATTTTCAGGTTCTCCCCTGGGGTGTGCCCGATGAAACCAAGTAATTTAGTGTTCTCCTTTGGGTGCTTAGTGTCTAATGAAAGACAAGCACTTCTGGGAGGCATTAGATTAGCTGGTTCTGCCACATCCGCTACTAAAGGTCACTAGATGAGATTCTCTCTTTTCTAAAGAAAGTATTGGCTATCATCAGGTCAAAAGCTACCACGAAGTCCAGAACTTCCTCCCCCTCCTAATTCCTACTATCATACCTAAAACTTCCATGAACTACCTCGAAACCTGCGCTTGTAGTACTTATATGCCCATTAAGATCTCCTCCTATAAAAAGCTTCTCACTACTAGGTACAACTCTAATCAGGCTATCTAAGTCTTCCCAGAACTATCTCTTAGCACTCTCATCGAGGCCTACTTGGAGGGCATACGCACTAATTACATTCAAGACCATATCACCAATGACAAGCTTGACTAAGATAATCCTATCTCCTTGTCTTCTCACTCCCACCACACTATTCTTAAGGCTCTTATCAATCAAAACTCCTACTCCATTTCTATTTGCAACTGTCCCTATTTACCAAAGCTTGAAACCTGTATTGTCCACCTCCTTCGCCTTCTGACCCTTCCATTTAGTCTCTTGAACGCATAATATATTTACACGCCTCCTAGTTGTGGTATCAACTAATTCTCTTAACTTACCTGTAAGCGACCCTATATTCCAACTACCTAAATGGATCCTAGTTGGTTCAACTAGCTTCTTTACCCTTCGCACCCGTCGACTCAGATGTGAAGACCCTTGCTTATTTTTTACTACATTCGGGCGCCGCTGTAGCGCGCCACTAAGGATGCGACGACCTGATCCTTGCTCACTTGACACCGTGCCCAGATCGCGATACAACGCGTCACGGGGGTGACGACCCGGCCCTTGCTCATTTAACACCATACCTGGGTTTCGATATGACGCGTCGCTAAGAGAGTTACGCCCCAACGGTTTTCTTTCAGGTTTCATCTCCATTAGAATGGCTAGATTTAACGTTGGCTTGCCACGCCTATCATAACCCTCCTCCTTTACCAGGGTTTAGGGACCTGCTATATTGAGACAACATAGGCGGAGTTCAAGTACTTGTGCCTTAGCCTAATTATTTATCACTTTACAATCACCCTCTCACAGCTCACAATTAGAGGTAGAAGATGAACTTGAGCACAGAATGCAGCACGAGCACACCTCTGCTGGAGTGTTGGTGCAGCAAATTATACTGCTTTCCATTGCTAAACAAGCTGTAACCATGTTTAGTGCACCTGTTACTACTATAGCCACTACTAGCTACAATTGGGCAGTATCGGGCTGAGATCGGCCACTACTTATTCCCATACTATTGTCATGCTGTTACTGTAGATAGAGAATGCAGAAAAGGTGACCTGCAGCCAAGGTGGAGTGTGTAGCAGGCTAGATGAAAAAGTGTAGACGAGCAATACAGTACCACCAAAAAATGTGCATGTAAATTTAGTTAAGCAATTTAATATCATTAGTCAGGCAAGTTATTAGTAATTTGATGGCAATTTTATTTGTGTCCAACACAAAAATATGCCTATAATCTCTACTCTTTTTACCATCAAGCGTTACTCTGTGCTCTAAGTGATTTAACCATGCACAGGTGACTATGGGAAGCCTGAGATTCCATTTTCTTGAGTTGGGAAGTGCAGATTGGGAGTGGGGGTGCTGACTAATGCAGGTGACATATTGTTGTTCATAGATCAATCTTTTTCCTTTTTTTCCTACTGTTACGATGATCCTTTATGTTCAACCATTGAATTAGTCTGCCTTTTGTTAAAAAACTAGTTATTGATATCATCACCCTGCCTCTGTTTGATATGTATTTTTGCAAATAAATCGGGGGTTAGGGGTGGGGTTGTGGGTTGCAAATGAACACAGACACTATACTTGCTTTTTCAGAATACCAAAATTGTCTAATTAGGAAGACATTATTGCCTAATGAATGATACTTAAATTGCCTAGGAAAATTGAATCAACTACAGCATTACTAACAGCCTGCTCATCACCAATAGAAGCTTCAAGAACATATGCATCATTTTTTTATCTCCTACCAACAAGAAATTTTTTACGCATGTTATCTTTTTTTGACTAGTGTTCGAACAAGTGATGGAGACACTGAATGACTTTCTGATTAGGATAGAACTACATCAAGGGTTAGCTTTGAGCCCTTATCTGTTTGCCTTAGTGATGGATGAGGTCAAAGGAACATACAAGGGGACATTCCTTGGTGTATGCTTTTCGCGGATGATATAGTGCTAGTTGATGAAAGCCGGACATGAGTGAATCAGAAACTGAAGTTATGACGGAAGACTTTGGAGTCCAAAGGTTTTAGACTCAGTAGAACTAAAACTGGGTATATGAGATGTGACTTCGGCACAACTACTCGGGAGGAGGAAGATATTAGTTTGGAAGGTCAAGTAGTGTCTAGGAAGGATACCTTTCGATATTTAGAATCAATGCTACAGAGAGACGGGGATATTGATAAAGATGTTAGTCATAGAATCAAAGCAGGGTGGATGAAGTGACGTCAAGCATCTGGTGTCCTAAGTGGCAAAAGGGTACCACAGAAGCTAAAAGGCAGGTTTTATAGGACAGTGATTAAACCTGCTATGCTGTATGGTGCAGAATGTTGGCTTACGAAAAACGACATGTTCAATAGATAAGTGTCGCGGAAATGCGTATGTTGCGTTGGATTTACGGTTGTACAAGAAGGGATCGAGTTCGGAACGATGATATAGTGATAGATTATGGGTAGCACCAATTAAAGAAAAGCTTGTCCAACACCGGTTAAGATGGTTTGGACATGTCCAACGGAGAATCCAGAGACACCGGTGCGTAGTGGAATCCTAAGTCAGGATAGTAACGTGAAGAGAGGCAAAGGAAGACTGAACTTGACATGAGTAGAGACAATAAAAGGAGACTTGAAAGGATGGAATATATCCAAAGATTTAGCCTTAGATAGGAGTGCTTGGAAAACAATTATTCACGTGCCTAAACCTTGATGGCTTCTGCTGGGTTTCAACTCTAGCCTACCCCAACTTGTTTAGAATTTAAAGGTTTTGTTATTGTTGTTGTTATTGTTGTTGTTGTTGTTATCTTTTTTTTAACATGCAAGAATGCAGGCCATGTACAGAGAAGCAAGATGTGGGCCAGTATAGAGAAGATGTGCAAATGTATGTGACTTATATATAGTGTTGTGCTTTTCGAAAAACAACAGATGCAAATGTGTTTTTTTTTTCTGAGATGTGTTCTTTTTTCTAAAAACATTGCCTTTTGTGAATGTATATATGTAGTACCTAAAAACATACCCTTAATTGCCTTTTTTTTAACGTATAGATGTGCAAATGTGTGGTCGGTATCTGGTTCGGGCCACATAAAAAAAACACTAATTAGTATCCTTACTAAAAAGAGAATAGAATAATTGCACTTAAAAAAAAAAAGCCGTGCGATAAGCCGAATTACGGCCGGCCGTAATTTAGCCGCTTCCCATATCTAATGCCATAGGTTATTATTATTTTCTTTATCTATGAAACATATATCTAGTCATTTTGTGGTATGTATAAATAAGCTCTTGACACCTGTCAATACAACCTCGTATGCAGTATTACTACAACAAATTTTAGTAGTATATAAATAAGTGAGAGGATTATTGCTTTATTACTTACTTTCTACTTCTAAACCTCTAATCATTTTAGAGTCATACGTTTCTTGTAGTTGCAGCAGTATATTTGTTCCTCTTTTTGCCTGGCCGATAAATAGCACAGAATCAACCGTCGACTGTCGTCTCCTTCCTTGGTTCTCCAAATTCCAAATCGTTGCCAGAGAAACCACCAAAACTGTTCGTAACGCACCAAGCACCAACCGGCCGGCAGCCCGGCACCTCTCAGTCTCTTCTCACCCCTTGCCTGCGCTGGGCCACCGCCATCACCACCACTCCCCCGTGGCGGCTTCTACAAGCTTCCGGAACCAAACAGCCCCTGGGCGCCGAGTTTTCTGAAAGCGGCTTCAGAGATCTCGTCGTCGGTGGCCATGGCGGGCCCGTGCTGAGTGCGCGGGCGGGAGCAAGGTGAAGGTCTCCGAGCTCGAGATCCCGATGCAGATCCGGGAGGGTCCGGCGCGGCGGCAGGCGCCGTCCGCCGCGGGGGCGCTGCGGTCGCCGATGTCCGCCATGATGCTCGCCATGTTCGCTACCATGGCCTCCTTCTACGTCGCCGGACGGTGAGTCCGCCCGCCCGCCGGTTTCCGTCATTAATTTCTTCGTGAAAATGCTCGCCTGCTTCGGTTCTTCTGTTCGATTGTTTGGTATATGCGTGTGCTACCGATAACCCGTGGGGGGATTCTAGATCCCTGTATATGTCTCCGGCAGGAGCTGCTCATGGTGATCTTGCTAGGGAAGTTATGATCCAGCCGGTGGTGCATTTTAGAACAGCGGGTGAGGTTTTGATCTCTCAAACGGAATCCAGTGCGAGGCTCACATTTTGTTGCGATGTTAGTACTTGTTTCTGCAGCACTTGGATTTTGCAGTGTCACAGTTCATGAGTGGAGTATTCCCTTTTGTGCTAGTATTGATGAAGACCAATCTTAGTTCTAAGACACCTTACCTTTTGACTTGATCTGGATTGTCATAGTAACGGAAACTGTTCCTCTGTAGAAATGGTTTGTGTTTTGGCCTTTTTCTGTTTGTAGAGGAAAAATTGTTGACGTCCTGAATTTCAGATTGTGGCAGGATGCTCAGAACAGAGTTTATCTCATTAAGGAGCTCGACAGACGAACAGGCCAGGTAGGCACCAGAGATTCTGGCTCTTTTGTTCTCTAGTGGAACGATCCACCTGTGCTGCTTACTTAAGAGCCCCATTAACTCTCTTGTGCATGTGATTCAGGGGCAATCAGCAATATCTGTGGATGATACCTTGAAGGTTGTTGCATGCAGGTAATTCTAAGTTTCTAACCTTTCAGGTTATATGCCGAAATTGCCTTTCAATGCACAATCTGACAATTTTCTTAATGCGTTTGAAAGTATGAACTTTTGCATTTGCTGTCTAATTGGAACTAGTGCTCCAAACATGCAGAATTTGTTGTAGTATGAGAGTTTGGAGCTGTACTAATTGCTTATGTGTAAACATCCTCCATTTTTTAGGCAGCAAGGGAAGCGGTTGGCATCGCTTGAGATGGAGCTTGCTGCAGCAAAGCATGAAGGTTTTGTTGGCAAATACAATCCTGAGACAAATGGAACTCGCTCTGGGAAAAAGCCACTGATTGTTATTGGAATAATGACTAGCTTTGGGAGGAAAAACTACCGTGATGCTGTCAGGAAATCATGGCTTCCGACAGGTACACTTCATGCTTGCATTTTTCTTACATCTATTTTTTTTTTTGGTATTCTGACAGACATCAATATTAATAATTCCATAAGAAAAGAATATTAATACCAAAATTTGGAAATTCAGTTCTCATATTTATTATGTCAGAAAGTCCTTTTTTAGTTATTATGTCAGAAAATTTGTAAGAACTTGAAATGATATCCTGAAGATTAGCCATCACAATATGAAAAACTTGGATCTTGGATGCAGATCTGCCTTTTGTAATGTTAATACCTTTTGGTCCTAGACATTTGTCATCTTGTAGGTGGTTGATTGTGTTTTGAAACAAATGACCCAGTTTTGATTATTCTCCCATTGAAGTACTATAGGATATGGTACCCTTATCTTTAAATTAATGTTTTAAATTTGCTTTCTGTTGATAAATTAAAAAAATACAATTCTTATTTTACTATTCTCTTAACCTAGTGTTGTGTATAGTATCCTACTTATCTGTGTAGTTTAATTGTACTTCTCTGCACAGGTTCAATGCTGAAGAAACTTGAAGAAGAAAAAGGCATTGTAGTACGTTTTGTTGTTGGAAGAAGGTACCTGATATCCATTACCCTGCTGGAATAAACATATGAAGTTTAGATATCTGATAGTTCTCATATGTAGTGCAAATCGAGGAGATACTTTTGATAGGGAGATTGATGACGAAAATAGGAGCACCAAAGATTTCTTGATCTTGGTAAGCCTGATTGAACAATTGATTCTGTAGTACTACTCTATGTTGATGGATTCAACGATAACCTTGTTTATGTACTTGCTGTGCTCTTTGCTTAATGTCGATTGAAGATTCATATACTTGGCCACTTTGGTGGTTCTTGCTTTTGTTTATCTTTATATGTGCATTAGTAATTTTATAGTCCGATCCTTTGGATTTTTTTAGCATCAAAGTTCGATGTAACTAACAAAAAGGTGTTAAGATGAATGCTGCCATTAATAAAAATTCTTACTCGTATTTTAGCTCAACATGCTGTTGATTTAGTTTCGGAACTTGACTATTAAGTGGCATTGCAGGATGATCATACAGAGTCAGATGAAGAGCTTCCTAAGAAGACAAAAAGTTTCTTTGCTAATGCAGCGGATACATTCGATGCTGCATTTTATGCTAAGGTCAATGATGATATATACATAAACGTTGGTATGTGCCATCTGTTAACTTTGAGGGGCTCTATTAGTGGTTTGTGTTTTATTACATAGGGCATAAATTTGTAGGATCTTTGCTACTTCCTCATGTTCCAGATACTTTTGGTATCTGGGTATGGTTCCTAAAGTTTGACTATAGTTGTTAATGTTTACCAGATATGCCAGTGAAACCATTTAAACTAATTTTCAGCAGTAGCTGCCACAGTTTGAAAAGTTGATTTTTAAAACATTATGAAAACTGATTATTTTTAAAACATTATGAAAACTGATTAATTCTGGACAATCATTTATCAATTTTGGAAATATAAGTTCCTACCTTTTCAAGTCAGGAGGTTTTGATACTCTCCTTGTGCACTGAGATGAGATTTACAAAAGGCTATTGTCATTTTCTGTCTCTGCTTGCAACAAGCCAACAACTTCGATTACCTGTGATACCTCTACATGAAAAAGTAATGACTATTAATCTTTTGAACTCCGCTGACTTGTTAAAATGCTCATTCTGCATGTTTTGGAATACTGGATTGCCTCTGGCAACAATTGCCTGTTGTCATTGTGTAGATGTGGTTTCGGAATATTAACAGGAACTGTACTTCACATGGAACAACTTATTGTTTTTCTGCAGATACTTTGAGCGCAATGCTCGAAACTCACTGGGACAAACCCCGTATCTATATAGGCTGCATGAAATCGGGCGAGGTTTTTTCTGACTCGTGAGTGTTACAACAATTCATTTTAGGAACTTGATAGTTTTCTTTTCCCCGTTTGAGTGCTTCTTCATTTGAGAAACTAAACTAGAGCTCCATTGAAAACAGAACCCATAAGTGGTATGAACCAGACTGGTGGAAATTTGGTGATGGGAAATCGTAAGTATGCTTGCCTTAGCAATTTTAGCTTCTATTACATTTATTATTTGTACTAGATTTAACATTCAAATCAATTGCTGTTGTGGCTCATCTACTTCCTTTTGTCAAACAATAGGTACTTCCGACACGCTTCTGGTGAAATGTTTGTCATATCAAGGGCCGTAGCTCAGTTCATTTCTATAAACAAGTATGCAACCTTGTGCACAGATTCTATATCCTTCTACCACAAGGATCTGAAAAGAAATGAGAATTTTTAATAAGTAATTTGATTAATTGTATTTATGGATATTTTTTTGTGATAGGTCTAGTTCTCCGGACATATGCCCATGATGATGTTAGTGTAGGATCGTGGATGATTGGCCTTGCTGTGAAGCATGTAAATGAAGCAAAACTGTGTTGTTCATCGTGGCCCTCAGGTTGGTTGGCATCTTTTGACCTTGAGTCCTTGACCTTGATTCCTTTCTGTTTGATATATGTTTACGTTGTTCTAATGATCTATTTTTTCTTACTGGTCAAATCTGACTCTTGATGATTGCTTCCATGCGATTAAGTCCTTTTGTTTGCATACTTCGTTAGATTCTTGATTCTCCTGTTTTTTAAATCCATTTGGACAATCATTATGTTTGTGAATACTGAAACTTCGAGGATGAGAGAAGTAACATGGGGAATAGAGCTAGGGAGCATATCCATTGAAAACTAAGCTATGTTCAGCTTACCTCGCAGTTGTTACAACTGCAAATGTCCTATGAATACTAAAGCTAATAAAGCCTATTCTTCAGCATGTATTCTGGATTACGAATTTCGATGATGAACCTGCTAGAGCTAGCAGTTTATGATCAGCAGATATTTATTGTCTCGTGTGTAACAAGTTAACCCAAAATTTAGTTTCAATTTTCCTTGGACCTTTGACTACAAACCATAGCAGGCTTCCCAAGTTATGGTTTGCTTAGGTTTTGGACAGAAGGCAATGGTTTCATGGTTTAGCAGGAAATAGAATGGACGCAAATTAGCTTGTTTTGTACAAAAACAGTTGGTTATTTTCATGCTGCATGTGCACTGATGGGCTGTTTGGATGGATACCCCTGCTGACCAGGCCAAATTTTGGCCATTGACCGAGGAGGCTCTGGCACGTTTGGATGTGTGCGGTTTTTTGGGTTGGCTGACTGCTGTGACTAATCTCCAGTTCAATTCGATGCTCCTGCCCGGCTGATCTGGGGCGGCTGAATCAGCTGCCAAAGTTTGGCCAGCTGTCAAGATTTGGCACATCCTACATAGGTGGCATCCAAACGTGCCCTGAGTTTCCTCACTGGTCCCTGGATAAAGGGTCCTGCTTATTTAGGTTCTAAATCTGTCGCTCAATCTATTATATGGCTTACCACCTTTATTAAATCTGAAAGATTGGTGGATCAATGATATAACCAAAGGCAGTGAATATTGAACTTCTGAGATTGGAGAAATGAACACATTTTTGCTTGTGTGTTATTCATGTAATGAGTTGTTGGATTGGTGGTCATTTTCATCACAAATTCCCAGATATTTTTTCAGGGCTAACCACTAAGATAATTTTTGCAGGTGCGATGTGTTCAGCGCTATAACGAGCAACAATGCTTGTGCTGAGGAAGAGTTTTGCAGGCACCGTGCCTGGTGGATATAATACATACAATATGCAGAGAATGAGGTCGAATTGGTATTGAGAAAATTTTGTTTTCTTCTGCCATCTTCTGTAGCGTCCTTTGGAGGAAGATTGTGCGAGCCAGTGCATACTGAAATCAGATATCTTGTTTTTCATTTCCAAAGGATAGGTCTTGCATACTTTCTTTGCAAGGCCCACTACACTAGAATCATCAGAGTTCTAACGAAAAGCCGTCTGCAGATTGTATCCTGTTCCGCGTGCCATTTGTAGATGTCCCACCCTTACCATTCTTTTTTTCTGACAGACACTGCCATTGTTGGAGTGACAGAAATCAATAGCAATTCAGGAAATTATTTTGCTCCAGAATACATACATGTATGCGTAATCCGTGTCAATTTCTGACACATTAGATGCCCTTTGGCAGTCAAGAATGATCCACTGGATGCTTTGAACGTACAAAAAAAATTCCAATAGTCCATGCAGATCATTATTGTAGATAGTATCGCATGGAAGTCTTACTTTATCTTAAATTCATGGCGACCAAATATTCTCATCATTGACTTGTTCTTATTTCTGAAGCACGTTAAACAAGAAGTGAAGCACGTTTAACAAGAAGCGGAAATAGTTCAAAGTTCCTGCTCAAACCCGGAGTTATCCTCCAAACTTGTGGAAATAAAACTAATTCTTGTAGAGTTTTGCAAAATCGTATAAATTTCTGAACCTCACATGTGATGAGGATCTGAAATCTCAAAAGAATAAATTATAGGGGTTTTGGTTGAAAACTCAAGAGAACAAATTATAAGGGGGTTTTGGTAACTCAAAAGAATAAATTATAGGGGTTTTGGTTGAAAACTCAAAAGAATAGATTATAGGGGGTTTTGGTTAGCCCAGTGTTCATGCGGCTGACGGTTGCAGTGGCGTCATGCAGTGAGTAGACGTCTAGCGAGTGATGCGCAATCACAAGTGCACAAGCCAAACGCTCTACTTGTGGTTCGTTAGGCAAGAAAGCTTTCTGGTCTCTCGGTTTGGTCCCCATCGGTCATTTTTCCTCTGGTTTGGTTATAACTGCCGATTCATCAATCCAATAAAAATAGTGACAGAAATAGAAAGATTATATTGGTTTCAGAAATTATCAATACACAAATTCTACTATCTTTCTACCTATGCATGTACCATTGTACATTGGTGAATTGATGATCATGAGAAGATTTAGGGCTTATTTGTACATTTGGAGGAGCCGGAGCACTCGAGGAGAAGCCATGTGTAGCTTTTCCTCCTGACCTAAAAATAGCTTTGTGTCTTCTACTATTTACCAGAAAACAACTCCTAAAGTTTGGTGTGGTTCCTCCAGCTTCTCCGTATAAGCTGCTACTAGAGCTAGAGTTGTGCTTATGAATTTCTATGCTTACATTGAAAAAAATGAACTGCATAAAAGAGCGCATATTGCCACTGCCATGGCTATCAGGTAGTATTTACTTATCTTTGCATTCGCATAGGGTGTGAAAATGAAAATGGAATATTTAGTTAAAAAAGATTGTATTTGGATTCTTCATAGGCATTTCATGGGATTTCAAATTTTAAAGAGAGACAACAATGTATGTAAGGATCAAACTCACTGTGCCTAACGTTCATGAAGTATATCATATCTGGTTTTGGCTCGTAAAAATGGATGTGCCATGAGGCAACTAATCTCATATAGCTTGTTTAATGAAATTTGTACTCATCAAAGAATTTATTGTGACGTTTTTGGCATGTTAGTATTTTTTAGATAAAAGTTATTGCTTATTAACGAGTTTTTTTAATATCAAAATGGCACAATATGAATGATATAATGTCAAAAATATATATCTTGCAATCAATACCATCCTCTTCGTAAGTGCTGAGATCACACTTTGACTTAGCCTACAAATCGAGACACGACTACACGATGTCTCCACACGAGAAAAAGAAAGAGACTTTTCCCTACAAGCCATTATAAAAGTTTCTAATTCCTTCTCTGCCACAAAAATTTTGGCTGCCTCTCCTCAGTCCCTCACGCAAAGTTTTGTGGTCGTGTGTGCCACTTCCGTGAGGATACAGAGTGACGCCCGGTAACGGAGGGATACGATGACCGTTTTGCCCCTGTATCCACTTAAGTCCCACGAAAGACACCACAGTATGCCATTCCTCATTTCTCGTCTCTCTCTCGAGCTCCTCTCTCTCTCTCAAAACCCTAGCCGAAGGAACCAAGGCGGCGGTGACCAAGCACACGTGAGGGGGTCTCATGGGGTAGGGATTAAGAGGTTGACCCACTGGATCCAAGGCCGCGTGCAGCAGGGGCCTTGGTTGAGGGTGACCGCGAGATCCAACCAAGGCGGCGACGAGAAGAGGCGGCGGTGACCAAGCATATCTGCACACGTGAGGAGGGGGTCTCATGGGGTAGGGATCAAGAGGTTGACCCACTGGATCCAAGGCCGCGTGCAGCAGGGGCCTTGGTTGAGGGTGACCGCGAGATCCAGGGAGTCGCCATGGTGGAGCCGGAGGTGCGTCCGGCGTGGCTTTCAGACGGGTAAGTTGTTGTCTTCTTCTTCTTCTCTTGTTGTCCTCCATTGTCATGCACTTAGCCTAATTGTAGGTGCTTAGTTTGTTGCCGTAGATTTGCCTTAATCGATGGGTGTTCGTATGTAGGATGGACCCTAAAACAAGCTACAGATTAGAAATAAGGATCGTTGCGACAAATTCTCGATGCCGTTGGTTTAGCATAAGCACAGTTGTAGATGCCGACACAACAAATTTCAAGGATTTGGTCGAAGACATTGTGGATAAGTACCCTTGTGGCTATGGTGACATTGTTGACACGTTCTACTACTGTGGTGAAACCAAGTCCAACATCAAAGTCAGCAGTGGCCATGATTTAGTTGCTATGTTTTCCAAAAATGCTAGTGCCAAGACCTGCTTGTTGACCTTTGCTTACCATCCTATGGGTACTGATACACCAGTCATTCCACTATGGCATGATTTAGCTGAAATGCCTAACTCCTCTATGCAAGCCTGTAACCTAGCTGAGCCTACACCAGCACCAACCCAAACACAAGCTTCCACTCAAACACAAGCTTCCTCTCAAACGGCAACAACCACTGATGATGACAACTACCTAAACAATCCTGAGCCACAGAATGAGCACGTGGGTGTGGATGAGGAGGGCATGTACATAGAATTAGAGCCACGGACCAAGAGTACTGATGCATTTGAGGAGGATGTACCTGTTTCTGACTCTGAATGGGGATCTGATTCTGATGATGATGACTATGAGGAGGATGAGGCAGATGAAATGGTCAAAGATAAAGTTTCACTTAGTAATCCTGAAATAGTGTATGGCAAAAATGACCCACCCATGACAGTAGGCAGCATCTATGAAAAAATGTCTTGTTTTAAGTTGGCTTTGGCTACACATGCAATCAGAAATGAGTTTGAGTTTAACATAGAGAAGAGTGATCCAGGGAGGTACAGGGTCTACTGCAGTGCTAAAATTGATGGATGTAGGTGGAGGATTCTTGCATCTACAGGTGCAGACAAGACAACAGTGAAGGTAACTCTTGCCATCTTGCTTTTTTGTTGATTTACTTATAATTGGTGTGACATATTTGTAGGTGAAGAAGAACCCATATCCTCATGAGTGTCAGAGCACAAGAAGAGGTGGTAAAGTGAAGTGTGCAACCAAGTTTTTGGTTTGTGAAAAGGTGAAGGACTGGGTATTTGAGGATCCTAGGGTGTCAGCTATGGAGCTATAGAAGAGGATCAAGGATAAATTCAAGGTGGTTGTGCCTTACAAGAGAGTATATAATGGTAAGGAACTAGCTCACAGCCAATTGTTTGGAGATTGGAGGTCCAGTTTTGACAATCTGTATAGGTTCAAGTTGCAAATTGAGGAATCTTGTCCTGGTAGCTTTGTAGTTATTGATCATCATACCATTAATAACAAGATTAGGTTCAATAGATCGTTCTTTGCCATGAAGCCATGTATTGATGGGTTTCTTCAAGGCTATAGGCCATACTTGTCAGTTGATAGTACATTTCTCACGGGCAAGTTTAGAGGTCAACTATGTGTAGCCTGTGCAGTAGATGGGCACAACTGGATGTATCTAGTTACAGTTGGAGTCATAGATTCAGAAACAAATGATAATTGGATATGGTCCATGGAGAGACTGAGAGATGTTATAGGAAGTCCACCAGGTCTGACCTTCTGTACTGATTGTGGTCAAGCAGTGATGGCCGGTGTGAGTGAGGTATTTCCTAATGCAGAGCACAGAGAGTGTATATGGCATCTTGTTCAAAATTTTAAGAAAATGTTCCATGGACAGGTGTTTGATGATCATTTGTGGGCATCATCTTACAGTTGGAACTCATACCTTTTTGAGAAACACTGGTCAGCAATGGCAGCAGCTAAGCCAGCAGCTATGGTTTATCTACAGCAGAACCATAAGAAGTTATGGACCAGAAGTCAATTTAGAGTCACATGTAAGATAGACTATGTCACAAATAATTTAGCTGAGCTTCAACAACTGGATCAAAGGTGAAAAAGGCATGCATTTGGATGACTTGCTTGATACAATCAGACATAAGTTATTAATCAAATGGAACCACAGAAGGAAGATTGCAAGGCAGATGCAGGGCAAGATACTTCCACACATTGTGGATAAGCTGAAGGAGCAAAGCAGGAACCTAGATATTGATGTCATAACTAGCGGCGATGGCATTGTAGAGTTGTGTGCAAGAGGAGGATCAAGCTTCAGATTTGTTGTGAATTTGGAACAAAGGACTTGCACTTGTAGGGCTTGGCAGGTTTCAGGCCTACCATGTAAGCATGTGCTGGCCTACATCACTAGCATAAGAGGAGAGAAAATTGAAGACCATGTGGACAACTACTACTCAGTGTAGAAGTTCAGGTCAGCTTATGAGGGTATCATCCCTGCCATTCCTGATAAGTCCATATGGCCCAAATCTGATCATGGCTTCTTCATGCATCCACCTCTTCTCAAATCAACTGCTGGTAGAAGGAGGCAGACAAGGTTTAGAGGAGGTGCTGAAGGTGGCAACAAAGGCAATAAAGGCAGGCACCAGTGCCCTATTTGCCATGAATATGGGCATCACTGGTACACTTGTAAAGATGGAGATCCTGCAGACATTGCAGCAATGCTTGCTGATGGGTGAGATTCTTTGTTTCAGATTTTTGTGTTGGGTTGTATGTGACATACTTAGCAGCTATGACAGTTTGTATTTATCTATTGCAGGGGACCACCTAAAAGGAAGAAGAAAAAGGCAACCCCAGCCTCAACTGAAACAAGCATTGTTCCTGTTCCTACCAGAATGGTGTTCCCTGAGTTGCCCCCTGGTACAACTGCCACAACTGAAGCAGCTGCTGGAAATAAGAGGAAAACAACAGTAGCAGGTTCTAAGAAATCAAAGAGCTCATCCTCTGCCTTAGCAGCTTCAATCAGGTAGACTCATGTTCTTGACATTTTCCTTGTACTACAGCTATCACATATACCTGATCAATGTGGTGTCATGTCATATGATTATACTTGATCAAGGCTATCATCAGCCACCTACGAGTCGTCACCGGAGCCCATCCTCCCGGCGGCGTGCTTCGTCTGAACTACCTGCTGCAGCAGCTGCTGTTGCGCCCTTCAGGGTCTTCTCCTCCTTGGTCTAGCAACGCCTTGGTGACCTCGACGACTGGTGATAAGGCGGTACGCCTGGCCAGGAGCACTAGCGTGTTCGTGGGGCTTGAGCAGCTTCACCCGCATGACGCCATGATGCCTGTGCTGCTGCTCCCCCTGCTACTACTGCTGGGAGTGGGACTCATCACCGTCGCCTGAGGTCACCAAGGCGCTGCAGGCGTACCAACTCATCACGCTGGTGCTCCTGGCCAGCGCGTATCGCCTCATCACCGTCGCCGAGGTCACCAAGGCACTGTAAGGTCAAGGAGGAGGAGAAGACCCGGAGGGCGTAGCAGCATGCTGCTGCGGCAAGTAGTTCACACGAAGCACTGCCGGCGGGAGGACGGGCTCCGGTGACGACTCGTAGGTGGCTGATGGCAGCCTTGATCAGGTACTGCTTTTACTCCTAAGCAAACCAATGCACTAACTAATTTATGATGCCATAGGGTTAGACACTACATTAAGCTTTCCATGTCACTGAAGAAAACCAATACGGAGGCTCATGTTCTTGACATTTTCCTTGTACTACAGGTTTATAAGTCAACTAGTCCGATACTTTTTTTTTTGCTTTAGAAGATCTAGAACAGGCTCCAACCAGCCAGAAACTGGAAGCCTGTAGCCTGTGCCTTTGAGCATTGTGTTTCCTGCTAGCCTGGAGCTAGAAATTGAGCATGTCAACACTTCTGACGATACCAACACAACTGAGAATAAAGGGAGACCCAAGACAGCAGTGAATAAGAAAAGGAAGCTTGACAGTCCTGTTATGAATACAAGAGCCAAAGTATCTACAACTCTAGATAGTCCTGCTATGGGTACCAGAAGCAAAAAAAAAAGCTTGACATTTAGTTGTTGTCTATGGGATGACTCAAAACTCCAGATATTTTATAACTCATGTGGTATGTCTATTGACCATAACCTGCATTTTGTAAGACCAAAACAGTGGTCTGTGCATGACCAAAACAATGGTCTGGTCTATGTCATGACCAAAACAATGGTCTGGTCTATGTTATGACTGGTTTGTGAAATGCTGTTATGGTTTGTGAAATTTTTGTAACTGGTTTGTCAAATTTGTTGTTCTGGTTTTTGAATGAGATCTCTTTCTGAATCTGTGTAACTGGTTTGTCAAATTTATGGCGTCAAGGGCAAGTAAAAATTTCTGCTCCTGACGCCTGGACACATGAGCAAAAAGATCTTCCTATCCCTTCATTACCGGCCGTCACTCTGTATCCTGAAGGAAGTGGCACACACGACCACAAAACTTTGTGCTGAGGGACTGAGGAGGGGCAACCAAAATTTATGTGGCAGAGAAAAAATTAGAAACTTTTATAATGGCCCTGCAGGAAAAAGTCTCAAAAAGAAAACCTAACGCCCTCACAGGTCTCTGGAAAGCGACACCAACCCTCCCCCTTCCTCCTCCCTCCGCCTCCTCTATTCCAGGAGCCGCCGCCTCCTCTTCTAGAGGGAGAGAGAGAGGGAGGGACCACAGCCGCCGCCGCCGCCCGCTGCACCGCCCCCTCCCCCCGCCGCCGCCCGAATCCCCGATCTCGACTCTCGAGCGGAGCCGACGTGGCCAAGGGTTCCCGAGCCAGTCCGGCGCTATGGTGGGCTGCTCTCGGGGCTCCCTCCCCACCTGGATGACCGCCGCCGCCGCGCGGGTCGACCTCTCGGGCGGCGTAACGCCTTCACACCAGGGCTCGTCCTCTCCGTCCCCCTCCTCCTCGGGTCCCGCTCTGGCCGCGAGGGCGGACCAGGAGCTCGGGATGTTCGAGCGCGCGCTGTCCGCCGCCGGCGCCGCCTTCGTCTCAGCTATCATCGTCAACCCTCTCGATGTCGCCAAGGTCGGTTCCCCGGGGCACTCACTCCCTCACTCACGCAGGCCTCTCCTCCCCGAGAGTGTTTGTGTGCGTCCGCTTCGGCGTCTAACGCGTTTCCTTTGTCTCGATGCAGACGAGGTTGCAGGCCCAGGCGGCAGGGGTGCTGTACCACCAGCCTGCCCAGATGGCGGCGCTCGGCCCGAATGCGGTGAGGAATCCGATTCATTCTGTTCTGGTTGCGATTTGAATTTGGCAATGGCTAACTGAGTGGTTGATCTCTGCTTTGAGTGCCTACGTGTAGGTTTTGTATTTTGGGTGACTAGATTAGAGAGGAATCCGAAATGGAGCTTGTGTTTATAGATGTCTATGTGTAGTGCTGGGCTCCTGGCATGGCCCCTGTGGGATTGGCCAAGTCAGTATTGTGATTCAAATGTTTGTAGCTATGCTCATCTGTCAGCTATTGTCGTTTTGCTTGTTTGGGCCAAAAGCATGCAAATTTCAGGACATGCTTTTTGTGATTTTCATGCTTGGCCAGGAAGGCGGGTAAGGAATGGCATGGATTGGTTTGTGTTTGTGCTAGTGATCAGTGGGCTGCTCAACCAACCTGAACCGGGTGCATTGCAGAGACTCTTCTTAGTTCATTTCCTTCAACTGCTTGTTCAGCAAGCAGATATGGATACTTAGGTAGTTTGTCAGGGGTGTTTCAGCTATTGCACAATGTGGGATTTGGCTGCATTTTGTTACTTTTTGGTAGATGTACTCATTATGTTATTTATCTTGCTATAAGACCACTGGGGTACTAAACTGTAGTGCTGATTGTTAGGATGAGGTCTGTGATGATTCTGGCCATGCAACCAATTTTAGGATGTGTGTGTAGACAACCCATTTTTTAGTTGATATAGATGGTGTTGATTTCTTAGTTAAAGCTATTGTCTTTGATGACCACAGCTTTATTGGAAAACTGCAAGTGCTTTTTTATGTTAGTATAAAACAAAATTTCATTTCTAAAAATACTGTTGGTGGTACTGTGTCAGTTGTCAACAGTCCAATTCCATTCTCATGGCTTTGATCCTCAAACTAGTGTATTAGACTTGACTTGAGGATTGCTGCTGATGTGTTTTCAACGTTTCTAGATCCTGTCTGAATTCAGATGCTCTCCTTCATGCACACGCGGTCTCGTATTAGGAAGTGAGCCAGTTTGTCCTCCTGATTGCTTCCAGTACAAGGGAACACTTGATGTATTCTTGAAAGTGGTCAGACAGGTAACTAAGTGTTCATTCTTTTGATACTTTCTCTTTTGAGCAAGTGGCAATATATGATGGACAGATAAACTCACAGCAGTGCTTACTTGGTCGTTTTAGGAGGGTTTCAGTAGACTATGGAGAGGAACAAATGCAGGCTTAGCATTAGGTGTACCCACTGTAAGTTATCTACTACACATTCCATTTTTGTGGTGATTACCTTGTTATAAATGTTCTATGCTGCTCTGTTGCCTGTGGAACATCTATTTAGTAGTTTCAATCTGTCCTATTTGAAGTATTCGTATAATTTTCACTTAGCTTTGAAAGCAAATTTAGTTTATTTTGTCCTTTGTATGGTGAGATATGTATATTTCATTTTTTTTTTGTAGAAGAAGCTTTATGGGGTTTACCTCTTGGACTAAGTTGCACTTGTCTAACTGAGGCGTGTAGTATTGTAATTTGTGTTGAGTACTTGAATTTTTAACCATATCACCCAACAATTCTGTATAACTTGTTATCTCCATTTCTCTCCATTTCCCCCATTTGTACAACGTAAATTGAATCCATATTACTTTGCATGTTTAAACCAATTGCACCTGTTACTAATTTCTTTGATCACAAACAGGTTGGGATATACTTGCCTTGTTATGATATATTCCGCAACGGGATTGAGGATTTCACAAGAAGTAATGCTCCTGGCTTGACACCATATGCACCGCTAGTAGCAGGATCTGTTGCACGTTCGTTAGCATGTATTGCTTGTTCTCCAATTGAGCTGGCAAGGACGCGTATGCAGGTACACCTCCATGTGAAGTGTTTTATATATGGGCTTATGCCTTATGTAGTTTATAGTTTAGTTATGTCTTATAAGGCATTCATCTCAGATCATTGTTTCTGCGCACAATTTAGTCTTATGTAACTCTTTTTCCCTCCATTCGACATCAAAATATCAAGTAGTCACTAGTCTATGGTAACAGGCATATAAAGAGTTTCGTCCTGGCGTAAAGCCTCCTGGAATGTGGAAAACCTTGGTTGGTGTTCTCTCACCACTTGCAAGTTCAAGTCAGAATGGTATGTTGGTTTTAACTGTTTCTGTAACTAGTTGATTATACATATTCTTTTTAACCGGATGACATGTCGGCATCAACTTTACTATTTTGGCACTTGTCAACTTCCCTTATTCTTGTCTTGATTCTAACAGCTTATTGTTTTGATTGGTGAAACAGTACAAAACTATCGTGTTCTGTGGACTGGGGTGGGTGCACAACTTGCTCGAGATGTTCCTTTCTCCGCTATATGCTGGTCAACTCTTGAGCCTGTAAGTTTCTGCCCTCTTGGTCATGGGAACTACTATTTGTTAAATTCATGCCGCACTTTCATGACATGAATCTCACTTTGCTAACACCATGTGCAGATTCGAAGAAAACTGCTTGGTCTTGTTGGAGAAGAAGGCAATGCAGCTAGTGTATTGGGAGCAAATTTTGCTGCTGGTTTTGTAGCAGGCAGTCTTGCTGCTGGTGCTACATGCCCTCTGGATGTTGCAAAAACAAGGAGACAGATAGAGGTTTGTGTATTATTTGGTACTCTTTATACTTCATGTTCCATTGTTTTTCACCTGCTACCTTTTTTCTTATGTGGGCATACTCTGCATATTGCCATTTTTTTTAAGTCTCCTCTGCTTTTATTGAAAGCATATTGCATATTGCCATTTCTTATTCCTGTTTCTGTTTTTCTTATTCCTTTCTTTCTAAATTTCAGAAAGATACTGAGAAGGCAATGAGGATGACTACAAGGCAAACATTAACTGAGATCTGGAGGTATGGAAATACCTCATTCCCAAAATATAAAGTAGCATGTTTGATGGGCTGTACATTTGTTATTGTGGTTGACTGGTTGTGTTGGTTTCAGTTTTGAACACTACATATGGCTCAGTCAATTGGTCGTATAACTATGCTCTTGCTATGTTGTCCACTGTACCCCAATAGAGTTGCTGCCAACCATTGCCTCTATTCAGTAGCAAGTTGGGTTCACCTAATTGATTTCTTACACCCCAGTTTGCAAACCCCAGGTATATGACATATAGGTCGGCCTGAGACTAAAATTCTTTTAAAACTCATCCCTGACTGTATGACATTCTCATTTGCTGGTTCCATTCAATTAAATATAAGAAATCTGATTAGCAAATTTGTGTGTAAAATATTCCATGAATGTAAGTGGAGTCTGGTGTGCCGTTGGGCCAATGCACCTGGCAGACTGATCAACACTTCAATCTTACGATCTATTTGACTAAAACAGTCGCAAGATTCTTTTTGAAATATATGACTTTTCATCATCATCGCAAGAAATTCAACATTTTGGAGGTTATCCTTAATTTAAACTCCAGTTTATTACTATCCTAAATACATCGAAAATAAGGACTTGCTGTCAGGTTTTAGATTATTTGCTTTTAATTATTGTTTATCTGTGTTAGTTTCAATTTATAGGCTGACATAGGAAACCAGGAATATGCCTTAAGCTAGTGAGAGCAAGACCTTAGAAAACTAGATCAAGCTAAGTCAATCCCTTGGTCATTCTGATTGTATTTGTCAAACTTAAGTACATTGTTGTAGCAATTATTATGCATAATTCACATATAATAATTTCTTCAATTAAACTAATAGGATCAATATGATCAATGAGTTTACTTACTGATTGACATCTCTGTAGGTATTGCTTGAATTTGCTCTTGAAAGTTGCATCTTCTGAACATTTATGTGTGAAACCTAGCAAACTAAAAGCTAATAGGATATATGATACAAAATAATATTAGATTTTTGTTTCTTATGACTATGAGTAATAAGGAAGTTGATCAGAGTTGGACGGCTTTAGAAGATTGAATTAGCAAAAACGATGAAAATAGAGGGCATATTTTTGTTAGAGAAAATTTGATTTTCCTTGGGTGGTCATTTCCAAAATAATCCAGAAACCATCAAACCAACAATCTGGTTCTGTGGTTGGGTCCATGGTTTTTTTCTGTGGTGGTGGGGCGGGGTCACAGTATGTTTCACTATATATAATACACCTGTTCGCAAAACACACACCAATAGGTGGGTTGGGAAACATGCTGATACAAATTCCTTTTATGTACA
Source organism: Miscanthus floridulus (assembly GCF_019320115.1). Classification (NCBI taxonomy): domain Eukaryota; kingdom Viridiplantae; phylum Streptophyta; class Magnoliopsida; order Poales; family Poaceae; genus Miscanthus; species Miscanthus floridulus. The sequence continues at coordinate 51,951,834 of NC_089592.1, read as the reverse complement.
TATTGGAAACCAATGAGATTGACGACCATGCACATGGAAGGTGAAACTGTTTATTAAACATTTGTAATGTCAGGGCCGCCCTTCTGTCATACACCTAAAGGTTTAGGAGCTGGGTCATAAGTGGAAATCTAGTGGGTGAACCTCACTTGACATAAAATTCCAGAAACAATTTTCCATATCATTTAGATTAGTGGATTTAGTTTTCGCTGTTTGAACAATTTGTTTGTCATTTTTATGTGAGAATAGTGATCTACCACATTGGTGCCAAACTGAGCATCGACACAAATCAATGCTGCAACTTCACAGGCTGGAAAATTGTAAGGCGGATTGGATAGGTGCCATAAATGAGGCTCATGGTCTTTTAGGCACAGTTGCTGAACCATTTGCAGCCCTCCCAAGATGTTTGCGCATTTGCTTGTTTGATTCATGACTTATTCATTCCATCGGTACAAAACCATGTATCGCCTACATGCTGCACTCATTTTCCCCTTGTGTATAAATCGTGCTCGGTCAAATTCGCTGATGTTGAGCCTGCACTTTTTTCCTTTGAACTTTCAGCAAGATTTCTGAAAGAACTAGTATGTTGAACCTGCACATTGTTGCAGAAAAATAATCTGCCATCGTTCATGTAATTTATTATAGATCTATATTATTATTCATTTTTGTAATAGTATTAAGGAAGAACGTTTTAGCCACTTGCATGTTTAGTTTTGATATTCCCAAGAAATTGTAGCAGGTTGCAGATCTTTGATCTAGTTAGTTTTGCCTGGCTACATTTGTGTCCATTAGGTTAGAATTGTTCAAATGTGAACGGCAAAATGGGTGACGTGGAGCTCCCTACTTCCATATATTTTTCTCTTATTAGTTCTAGTTTAGTAATTGGTTTGATAAGGGGCATCTATAATATACTCGTAATTGATTTGCTGCTTGCTTATATTGTGTTGCCCCACGTGTCTGGCAGGTCTGGAGGCATGAAAGGGCTGTTCACTGGCGTCGGCCCACGTGTTGCACGTGCTGGTCCATCAGTTGGTATTGTCATTTCCTTCTATGAGGTTGTCAAGTATGCTCTTCATCAAAGGCACACCTCATGACCCAGTTTTGCTGATAAGATGGAAGTCCTTTCACTTTGTACAAACAACACCGACCCTGGTTTTCCTAAAGTAGGCCTGGTTATTCTGACCTTTGGACGGGCAGGGCTAGGTGTAACTTGGAAGATCAGAGTGCCCAACAGTCAAGACTCGACAGGCTTTTTCATGGACAATGTCCATTTCAGTCAAGGATAACGTATCAGTTTTGCCATGAAGCAGGCTCCACTTTTGCCTAGCAGGTTTTGGACCATCGTCTAAGCTTATGTTTTGGGCGGACCTGAAGCTGCTTTGGTTAACTTAATAGGTAGTTCCTGTAATTGAAGGTGTAGTAGTGCAGACGCTGATCAATAATACCCTAGAAACTACAGGAAAAATTTTGCACATCCTAGTCTCATGTCGATGCTTTCTCTAGACCATGTCCGGTTAATACCCTAGAAACTACATAATCTTGTTTGATGCACATAGATCTTACCGACAACATAATCTTGTTGCCGGCTTAGTTTTAAGTTTGCAACAAGTTTATGTTGCCGGTAAGATCTACGTGCGTGCACGATCGTTGTTCAACAAGAAGCCACTTTTGAGCTCAGCCTGGCTTAGGGCCCGTTCGGTTCCAGCCCGGAATGGCCTGGAACTGTTTTGGGCCTGGAACCATTTCATACTTTGGGTACTGGGCTGGAAATGTTGAGCTCAGCCACTTTTGACGTCCGTTCGCATATAGGTGTCGCAACACGAGAAGCCACTTTTGAGCTCAGCCTGGCTTAAGAAGAGGGTGGCCGTTCTTTCCTGGCCAGCCCTCCTGCTGTTTCGCATCACCTCCCTGCTGTTCACCACCTCCCCTCTCCGACTCTGCAGTAGTGAGACAGGAGACCTCCGGTGGCCGGCCTCTCCATGGCCTCGGGCGGAGCTTCCCTCCATGGCCGGCGCAACCTTCCCTCCCCCGCCTGCTCCTCGCCAGTGGTATTCTGCTGGGTCCCCTGCTCCTTTCCTTCTTCGCGTGGACGAGGGCGCTCCGGCGGCGTGGGGAGTTCGACCAGGCAAGCTCGGACGAGGGAGGGCAGCTAGGCGGGATGTGCTGCGATGTGGGGCGAGGGGATGGGTTACCTGGCGGAGCAGCTGTGCGTGTCGTGGATAGCCGGGCGCCTAGCGGCCGTGCTGCCCATGGATAAGCTGCGTCGTCGTGCCGCAGCCGCCAGCGTCGCGCCGCCCCTGGCAGAGCCGTGGACAGCCCCACGGTCAAGCGGGCGCCGCGCGTATCGCCGTTCAGCTCTCGCCCCGGGCGAGGCCTGCTCGACCGGAAATTGGCCACCGCCCGGCGCTCCTCTGTTCGTCGATTTGGGGAAGACGAGAGGGGGCGGGGAGAGATGCCGGGGACCCATGCCCTGCAGCGCTGCAGGGGAGGCCGCGCCCCTTAGGCTGGCTGCGCTGCCGGGGAGGCCGTGCCCCCCGGGCAGCAGTGCCGGTGAACGCCTGATGCTCGCCGTCAGTTTCGTCAGTTTCAGCGTCTTATTCAGTTTCGTCAGTTTACGATTTCGGGTTTTGATTTGTCAAACTTGGCCTATGTACTGTGCTTGATAAGTTCAGGCGTGAATTTTGTGCTGTAGCAGCTAAGTATCTCTAATCTGTTTGTTTATCTTGCACTGATGCTTTTGTAATGGTGGTCTGTCCTATCTTAATGGAAATCAAATGTGCTTCTGAAATCCTGTCTGAATGTAGTTGCTGCCTTTAGCATGTTCAGTTCACGATTTCGGGTTAATGAAATCTCATGTGTGATGTGGTATGGTTTCCATTTCAATGGCTTTCGAGTTGTCAAACTTGATCTATGTTCTGTGCTTGGATAGGTTAAGGGGTGAATTTTGTGCTGTAGGTTTTGGATTTCAGTATTTTGCTAAAGTTAAATTTTGTCAGGCAACCGCAACATATTGAGGCTATGTTCGGGAAGCAGGTGTGATAGATGCATGCGAGCTGTGATGTTGCACTCTCGATTCTCCCTTGCTCGTGTGATAGATGCAATGCCTCTTAATGTATTTGCTGCCGGCAGGGCAAGGAGGTTTGTTCCGTGGCGATGATGGTCATGGATAGCGCAGGGAGACTTGCAGGTTCATTGATAGTCTACGATAGCAAAGATGCAGCAGGAGAGAAATTCATGTTGCTTTGATGCACGGCGGTGGAGCTCGGGCGGCTGGGGAGAGGTGATTGGTAAACTTACCTGCACAAAGAAGAGGTGACTCTACCTAAGTCAAATCAGTCAACGAATGCTAGCCAGGCTTAGATGATACATGCAACCAAACAAGTCCACCTTGGCTTGCTAGGGACAGGCTGACTAGCCTGGCTTATTTTCTGGTCAGGCTAGAAGGCAGAAACCAAACACACCCTATATTGGTTAAAGAAGAAGCGTTTGCAGGGAGCCTATGTTACGTCAGTGCCATTGCACGAGGTGGCTTGGAAAAATTTTAACGGTTCTGTAACTTTTGTATCTGTGGATCTCTGATCACAAATGGCATCGTGACCCCCTCGCCTTCAAATTTGTCAATTCTCTACGAGAAGTTACTCCAAAATATACCATTTTGTTCTTTCTGTTGACATGTTACTGTAAAAGCCAACGGGGATATCTCTACAGCCTGTTCGTTTGGCTGTGACTTGTCGTAAACGATCGTAAATTTTCAGTCGGAACAATATTTTTCTCTCACACAAACCAGCCAGCAGTACTCTTTACGAACCAGCAACGATACGAACCAGCCAAGCGAACAGGCTGCTAGTTGGCGGAATCAACAATCAATTCACAGGGGGTTGGTGGCGTCGATTTCCCTCGGTCCACGTCTGAATCTCAATGGACTATCCCCGTCAGAGGAGGAGTTCATGCTCGAGGTCGGTTGAGTGGAGGTGAAATGTCTCATGGAGGTGGTAAAGGAAAGGGCGATTCACAATCGCTCTTGGTCACTGTTGAGCCGCAACTCTCAGTCTCAGCCCAAATGAATGAGGCTCTAATGGTTTGTACTGTTGTGTGTTGGTAACCAAGCCACCTCAAACGAATGAGGCTCTGATGGCTAACTACTCACGGAGGGGGAAGTGTGTGCATGGGAAGTTTGGTAAGCAAGTCACCAGCGAGGCGCTTGAATGTGTTACGAGGAGAACCTGTACCGGAGAGCTGGAATAAAATAAATAATGGTCATAGCCTTTGGGGATGACGAAACTTGCAGCCTGTTCGCTTGCTCGTAAACAATCGTAAATTTCCAGCTAGGAACAGTAGTTTTTCTCTCACACCAAACCAGCCAGCAGTAAATAATCCACGATACGATACGGCCTCCCGAACAGGCTGAGGCAGCTGTGAGCCTGTGAAGGATAGAAGATGAAACCCCCGGCAGCTTGGAAAAAATGTTCTAAACCAAAAAGAAAAGATGGTCTGGGTATCATTAACCTCAAAAGTCAAAACTTTGCTCTCTTGCTTAAACACAGACAAATTTTATAACAAGGAGGAGGTTCCCTGGGTGAGTGAAATTAATCTGGCATGAACATTATTCTAATGGGCAGATTCCTCGCGCTACAACAGAAAAATGTTCTTTCTAGTGGAGTGATATTTTAAGGCTTGTGATCTCTTCAAAGGTATTACAAACTACAACGTTGGAGATGGATCTACTGTCCTATTCTGGTCTGACCTATGGAATGGCAATGTAATGCAAATCAAGTATCCTAGACTTTTATCTTTTGCAAGGAACAAAAAGACCTCAGTTTCACAATTTCTGACAAACAACAATCTGGACCAATTTCACCTCCCATTATTAGAACAAGCTTATCAACAATATCAAAGCCTCCAGGGCTATATTCAGATTATCCAAGTTCAGCCAAACACAAAAGATTTATGACATTACATCTAGGGGACTAACATATACACATCCTCAAAATTCTACAATTCCCTTAAGGAATATTCAGCCCCCAGCGCCCTTTATTTGGATTTGCGACTCTAAATGTTGCAACAAGCTCAGAGTCTTTTCATGACTACTTATGGATAGGCTAAACACAAGGAACATCCTAAAGAGGAAGAAGCATAAGCTAGAAGGCAACAACTATAATTATGTTCTATGCAGCAACAACATTGAAGAAACTATTTTTCACTTGTTCTTCAGCTGCCCCTTCAGTTAAGCCTGTTGGTGGCTCTTATGAATTAACTAGGACTTTGTAGGAGATTTTTTCCAAATGATGAGACAGACAAAACGACAGTTCCAACACTCCTTCATGGAGATCTTCATCATTGCTGCTTGGCAGATTTGGAAGCAAAGAAACAACTTCATCTTTGACAGGGCCGTCCTTCCCTGGAGTCTTAGAATAGATTCCCTCTCCTAGTTTCACAGGTCTCCTGGCATGTTTTGGCTTGGGTAAAACCTCCCTTTTGTACAGTGCCTCTTTTTTTTCTAATAAATCTCTACAATGGGGGCCTCCCCTGCTGTATTTTAAGCTAAAAAAAAAGATGAACCATTTTCTTTGGCGGATGGTACATACTTATAACAGCCCTGCCCTCAGAATGAACCTGAGCACGCGTGGCATGAAACTAGATTCCCGCCGTGTGGGAGTTTGAATGAAGAAGATTCAAAATGCAAGGATGTTAGGAAGGTTTGGCTGGATGGTATCACGAGAGCTATAGTCTGGAGACAAATCAATCTCCACTGGAAGGCGATTCGAGTGAATTTACAGCTTCCAATAGAGATAAACCTGGCTTGTAATCCTGCTATACCCATGGAGCCATGGTGGAATGAGAGGTGTAGAGTTCGTGAAGGGGAAAGATGCAAGCTAGACGTAGGGATGAAAACGGATCAGATACGGACGGATAAAAAGGGCGTACCCAGTGCAGAGAGCTCCCGGATAAAAAGGGCGTACCCAGTGCAGAGAGCTCCCGGATAAAAAGGGCGTACCCAGTGCAGAGAGCTCCCGCTCTGTGCGGGGTCTGGGGAAGGGTGTTAGTGGCAAGCCTTACCCTCGCCTGTGCAATGCGAGGAGACCGCGACTCGAACCTATTACATTTGTTTTCATATTTCTGTCCGGATTCGGATTCGAATACGGATAGTATCAACTATGTCGGATAGGATACGATTGGATATCGACATCATAAATATGCGATTTGAGTATTCGGATACGGATACGGTATCGGATGTTGGATATCCGGACTCGGATACGGACAGATCTCAACCCCTCTAAATAGATTCGGTTTCGAATACGGTCGGAAAATATCCGTACCGTTTTCATCCCTAACTAGACGGCATTGACTTTGGTTCACTACATCAGCACCTATTCGATCAGCTGTGAAAACTGGAGGAAGGGTTGCAGTGCACAAGCAGACCTGGCAAACGCCAGCAGCAGATGTTCTGAAGCTGAACTACGACGTAGCTTTTTCAGACTGTCTGATCAGTGGCGGAGGACGGAAAAAATCTAAGGTATGGAGAAATCGACAGCATATATAGACAATAAACTATGGTGTAAATTCAAAGTACAAAACACATAGAAATGATCCATTATGTAGCACCAATATGGCTAGACGTATGTGTGTTCATTATTTTTCTGAAAGAAAAACAATTCGTCAGCACAATTCTCATCATCAGTTCTTCCTCTTGAAAGGTAGCAGCACCAGTATACCATTGAGCACCGAGGGATTCAGGAAGAAAGGAATGCAACGCTATCACACCAGCCGGCCCGCAATGGCATCGACGAACCTATATATTCCCTGTACGCGTACGTGTTCCAGCAAGACTCGGTTTCTTGGCGATCTCCAACTCTGACAACCGATCGACGACCCGAGGCGCGCGCGTGTTATATATATATATATATATATATATATATATATATATATATATATATATATATATATATATATATATATATATATATATACGACGAGGCTAAAATGCACCTGGGTGCATTCTGTGCAGCAAATGCACCCTACCGCGAGCGCGAACGGCGAGCGAGAGATGTACTGGCCCAGACTAGATTCCACACGTACCGCACAGCAGCCGGTCCTCGCATTAACAAACTCCACGTTCGTGCATGCAAAAAATAGATGGAGGCAACCAACTATGTGATGCCACAGGTTAACCCACCAACCAGGAAGTATGTATGCAGGAAATCTTTTCTTAATTCGAAACGAAAAAATGTGATATCTCATAAACGACAGATCTGATTTTAAATCCGTTTGAACTAGGTTGTTGGAAAAAATGTGCTTAACAAAACGAGATCCATGAAGACTATATTTGACGAAGTGTTTTTAAAAGTATGTAGTTGCATCTGTGTTATAGCGTGAGTTGCAAGCACAACTACAACATAATTGCATCTTCGTTGCAGCCTAAGTAGCACTGCTTGCAACTAGTTATAACCTAGTATAACCCGGTTACTTATAGTTGCAATTATTCACTATTTTGTTGCAACACAATTACTACACTAATTGCAACCACATACGCTTGCAACTCCTACTAAATAGTGAGCAGATGCAACCAGATATAATTGCAACTTGACGTGATTATAGTGAGCAGATGCAAATAATATACCGAATTATAACTGTTGCAACTCGGGAGTAGACAAAGTTGCAATCGCTAGTACACAGATATGCAACTCGTTTAAAAGATAAAAAAAATATACACATATTAGATCTAGTTTTGCTAAGCATATTTTTCTGAGTACAACACATCAAACGGTATGTCAATCAGTGTTACGGTTTTGGAGAAAAATTGTTCCAAATATTCGAACCAACCAAAGATTCTATGCATGCATGCTAGCTGTTTTTTGTTACACGTGGTTAACCTAGTTGTTTTCTTGTTGGTACTAGATTCATTGGTCTGGATCATCACCATTGCCATGGCAATCAGAGCGCCCTGGCGTATAGAGTCAACGGCGTTTGATGTAAGAGGCTCCAGCAAGGAGATGGCTTCACTCAATCCTGTTTAAGCATAGTAGATTCCAACAGCTAGAGCTGCACCATAACAGACATGACGATTGTATGATTCTGGCGGCAGGGACACGATTCTAGGTGTCTGCCCAGGCTCGTTGCATTCATGTTGGGTAGTCAGTTGCGACTGCTCTAGACGGTTGGTTGCATCATCGTTTGTATACCAGTTGCAACTCATCCCTTAAACCGATTACAACTTCTGGGGTACATAAATTGCAACCTTGGTGATAGGCCAGTTGCATTCCAGTTGGGTAGGCTAGTTGCAACTGCCCTGGACGGCTAGTTGTAGCTCCGTTTCTATACCAGTTCCAACTCAGCCCATCAGTCGATTGTAACTTTAGTTGTACATAAATTGCAACTCTAGTGGTAGACCAGTTGCTATTCGTGTGGTAGGCCAATTGCATTCCGTGCAACGAGTGCACAGACCCTCTCTAACCCTGCGGTCCACGTGCCAGCGCACGCCCATAGGACCCTCCCCACATTTTCCTGCCAAACATACGCTCATGCATGCAAAATTAAATGGACACAACCAACCACGTGATGCCACCTCACAGGTCAACCCACCCACCAGGAAGCATGCATGGATGGAATCTTTTCTTAATTCGATTCGAAAAAATGTGATATCTCCTAAACCACTGATCCGTTTTTGAATTGGTTTGAAGTAGATTCTTCGAAAAAATGTGCTTAACAAAATGAGATCCATGAAGGCTATATTTGTTAAAAAAAATTAAAGTATGTAATTGCAACTAAGTTGTACAATGAGTTGCAAGCACATCTGCAACACAATTGCAACTTGGTTGTAGCCTATTTAGCAGAAACATTTTCAATGAACTTATGTACAGTAAACAAGCAAGCAAGCAGGTAGAAGAAACATTTTCAATGAACTGTCTCAGGTTGGCTCAGCAGCTCACGTTCCTTCATTTCTTGTGCACCGGACGACGTTGGCACAAAATTGCTTGTAAAGCTGCTTGCTCATAGGCAGATGTTTGGGTTGGCTGTGAGTGTGCTCAGAAGAAAATTTGCCGTAGGGAGCAAGGAAAGTGTGTCAATGGTAGTTCTATTTCCACTCGACAAAGCATTGAGCCATCCTTAGGAACTTCATGTACAAATGATGTATAGGGTGAGAGAAAGAGAAAGAAAGAACTTCACTCAAAGGAAAACAAAAAGAAAAAGGAAAAAAAAACTAAAACAGTCAGGCACGCACACACGGGAGTTACTTGCAACAAATAACACTATTGGAAATGCATGCCGTGAGTCTCGGCGGGCAGGCCAGGCATCACACACATTTGCATTGAGATGCAACTTCTTGTATACCAATTGCAACTCCGTTTGTATACTAGTTGCTACATAGTTACAATCCAGTTGCTACATAGTTGCAATCAGTAACACACAGAGATGTAACTTCTTGTAAAAATAATAAAATATATTAATATTGGATCTAGTTTTGTTAAGCACATTTTTTGAGTAAGATGCAGCAAACGATTTGTTAATCGGGGTTACGGTGTAGGAGAAAATTTATTTCAAAGAATCAAACTCACAAAATATTTCATCCATGCATGCATGCTGGCTGCTAGTTGTATTTATTGCACGTGGCTAACCATGAGTGATGAGAAGTAGCAAATTAGCTATTAGTTGTCTCGGATGCATGCATACTGATTAGTTCGCTCTGACTCGCTTATCGGCCTAGGTGCATTCTGTACATAGCCGGTTACTACATAGTTGTACATATAACCCATTACTACACAGTTGCAACCCAATTGCTACTTTAGTTACCATCAGATATGATACCAACTCTGAATTGCAACTGAATCCGATTATGAAAACCAGATGCAAAAGGTACACAAAGTTATAACTAGCTGCAACACGGTATTATACATAGTTGCAATTAGTAATACATAGAGATGCAACCCGTGTAAAAATAATTAAATATATCCTTATTGGATCTAGTTTTGTTAAGCATATTTTTTTGAGTAAAATGCAACAAACGGATTGTTAATCGGGGTTATGGTTTAAGAAAAAAAATTATTTTAAAGAATCTAATCCACAAAAGATTCTATCCATGCATGCATGCAGTCCAATGGAATTTGTATGCAACGTGGTTGTGCATAATAGGTGAATGATACAAATTAATTATGACACACGCACCACATGTTTGGCTGAGTGTTCGACTAGATCCGGCGCACCAACAGCATGGGTGCATTCTATGTACAGGATGCACCCAGGTGTATTATAGCAAAACAGTATATATATATATATATATATATATGACTGCGCTACCCAGGTATTGAATATTATTCGGTACCCCCACCGTCCGACCCACCTCGTGCCCCCGACTATGCAGTGCGCGCCCCTACGGACGACCTACGAGCCGGTTTTTTCAGCACCTGCTGCCTCCACGGTCAGCGTCTGGTTATCCTGCCGGTTATTATTTTTTTAATTTTTTATGATAGTTTCTTTTGGCTATTATCCATCCGTTTTTTAATGACATGTAGATCGGGATTACTGATTTAGTTTTTTACAAGCCAATGTTAGGAACATGAATGTCCTTTACCGTACAGATGAAAATATAATTTAATTTCCTGGAGGAACCGGAAAAAATGAAACTTGTGAATTTTATTGTTTGAAAGTGCTGAATCATAAAGATTTGAGATTGAACAGTATGACTATAATTATTGTGCTTTGGCAAAGTTATACTTATTTGTTTGTATACATGGCTGTAGGGATTATTGCGTTATTCTATAAAGAACACCATACAAGATTTATTAAATTATTTTCTACGGTGCGGAAAGGGCGATAATAGCACTTTTTTGCCAGCAATGTTTCAACATCAGCAGACACATATAGTCGTCACACATACCCACCAAGTGATATGTAAAAAAAAAATTACGCCGGGTCTATATGAATATGCGTCCAAGCTTGTTTACATTACTATAAAGAGCAAGTCGGGAGTGCACGGCTACTTCAAGCTACAACACTAATCAAGGAAAACGAATGTGTGGTCCAGTGGGCAGCGCATCTGTCAGTGAGAGCTCCACAGGGCAAAGTTCAAGCCTTCTCCTAGTAGACCTTCGTCCTGTTTAAGCCACAAAGAAAATGTGAGTGGTTTGTGGTTTAATTTGAAAGTACCAGTCCACAGAATAGCTCAATTTGCATGGAAAACAAGATTTTTTTTCCCCAAACATAACATGGAAAACAAGATATACCAAGGTAGACTGAAAAACAAATGTCCCAACAAGAAGAACTAGCATAATTGACTCTTGTGTATGCATGACATGCCAACTAAAGATATACAACCAGACATCAGCTTATTGCACGTATAAATCTTACTCCCTCCGCTCCAATTTATAGGTCGTTTCGGCTTTTCTAGAAACACAACTTTTATTATGTATCTAGACATATCGTATATCTAGGTGCATAACAAAAACTAGGTATCTAGACTAGAAAAGCCAGAACGAACTATAATTTGGGACAGAGGGTAATAATAATTATGTGTAACCAGGACAAAGTTGTAACGAAGATGACATGTATCCTGAACAGCTAACTTCAGCTTTTGAACTACTATACATCGATAATGTTTCAGCTAGTTGTATTGAAGCATAATTAGTTCTTAGTTGTTTTCATACACAACATGGTTATTTGAGATAGGTGCAGAGATATTACCAGTTACAGAACCAAATAATTTGATCAGATTGTATACATCTATTGTATATGGGAGCACATATATAAATTCAGTTCTAACTGAGCCATGTTTGGGAGCTGACAAAAAGCTGAAGTATATCCAGGTATCTTAGTAGCCAATTCTAACTATAAGATAAATCTCTATCTAAAATAGGGAAATGATACTATTACTGAAATTGATATATTCTAGTCTGTTGTAGTTGAACTGAAAACACATCAAAATCAAACACACCTAGATTTCTGATCATAATCTGACCATGCACATGGTACTTTTAAGTCCATATAAACCCAAAAAAAAACAGCAGCCTCAAGTGGATATAAACCTAATATACAAGTGAAAAGCAACATACCTGTATATTACTTGAACGACAATGTGGATTCAATTAGGTGGACCTAAATGTATTTCCTACCATAAAAATTCATTTGTCAAACCCCAAGGAGTACTCTGTTGAGTTGATAAAAGCTCATGCATCAACTACTCAAGAAAATTATATTTGACCAAAAAGCATTAATTCTAGTATATAGCTATAAGTGCAAGGAGTATTTTATTTTCCTATGTAATATTGAACGAAGTGAACAGGAAAGGAGTAAAAATTTTCTATTTCATGAAGAGGAAATACTTGGAGATGTTTACTTAACTAAGAAAGATTAGTGAACTGGATCACCAAATAAAAAGCAAATCACTGTTGTTAGTATCTACATCTCTTTATTCTGAACGCACAAAAAAATGGAGATCAGGATATCAGGACCGAGTGTTCCTACTGAAACATATTTCATATTTGTACTAAAACATTCTCAAGTGGGCAATAGGTAGAAGATAAAAACAACAATATGAGTAGCAGTTCATTAGATTAAACAAGCAAAAAAAGATTAGTGAAACAGGACAGGAGATCAGGTCTCACAAATGTTGACCGAAAGTAGAACAAAAAAGGGGTAATAATAAGCACAGCTAAACTGAAAAGAAAAAGGCAGAAGTACCGAGGGAAGCAGAGCAATTTGCAGATGGTACAAAAAAACTAAACATCAACATCATCCAAATTAAGGGAATATTTTAGGACCAAACTAACATGATCCAACAATGAGAGCACATGAAATCACACCTTTTTTCATGAATCGATAACAAATAACAAGTTCTCCACAACAAGCAGTCAAGATCCGGCTCAACGTCCAAAATTGTCCTCAACCAAAGAATAGAGCTCGCGCGGGAGCACATCAGCAATAGGACAGGAGAAGGCATAGCAGATAATGCTCATGGCCACCTCACAACAATTGAAACGAGGAAAAATATTTTTGTAGGAAAATTATTTTTGGAACAAAGGAATTGATGATAGACGCAGAAAACAATTAGTGCTCGGGAAAACGAACGATTATAGTTAAGGACAAATTATTCATAATGATTTGGGGAAGGGGCATAGGAAATATGAATTGTGATTTCAACAATGAGATGTGATTGAAGGCAGAATGCCAATCTGACTTGGATTATGTTTACACAGGGATTACAAATATATAGAGCCTTAGCCTGGGAAGGCCAGGGGCTAAGCCCACATAGGGTGGTGCATAGCAGAGTAATTAGGAGTAACTAACACAATAACCAAGAAGACACTATGGTAATCTAACACCCCCCGCAGTCGGAACGTCGCTAGAGCGGACATTCAGACTGGAACGAAATTCTTGAAACACAGAAGGAAGGCCCTTGGTGAAGACATCAACGAACTGGGAGGTGGTGGGCACATGAAGCACACGGACAGCACCAATGGCAATGCGTTCTCAGACGAAATGGAGGTCGATTTCCACATGCTTGGTGCGCTGATGTTGTACAGGGTTGGTGGAGAGGTAGACGGCGCTGACGTTGTCGCAGTAGACGATGCAGGCGGAGTCGAGTGGGTGGTGTAGTTCCTGGAGAAGCTGCCACAACCAGGAAGCTTCAGCAACGCCGTTGGCGACAGCACGGTACTCTGCCTCAGCGCTAGAGCGAGAGACAGTGGGCTGTCGTTTAGAAGACCAGGAGACAAGGCTGCCACCTAGGAATACAGCATAACCAGAGGTGGATCGGCGAGTGTCCGGGCAGCCAGCCCAGTCAGCATCAGTGTAGACAACTGAGCTATGTCGGAGAAGTCCGAGGAATAATGAGACCATGATCAAGAGTACCCTGGAGATAGCGGAGGATCCAGTTTGGCAGCAACAAAGTGAACCTCCCGAGGATCGTGCATGTGAAGGCAAACTTGCTGGACGACATAAGCAATGTCGGGCCAGGTGAAGGTCAAGTACTGAAGAGCTCCCACAAGGCTACGGTAGGCTGTGGGATCAGCAACAGGAGGGCCATCATCAGCAGAAGCCTTGGCGCAGGTATCAACAGGGGTGGAGCATGGTTTGCAGTCACTCATGCCATGGCGAGCCAGGATGTCCAGAGCATATTGGTGCTGGGAGAGAAATAAAGTGTCAACCCATCGTTGGACTGCCATGCCAAGGAAGTGGTGAAGTGGGCCAAGATCCTTCATGGCGAATTCCTTCATCAGAGCATCAATGACCCGGTGAAGGAGCTGCTGGGAGGAGGCAGTGAGCATAATGTTGTCCACATAGAGCAGCAAATAAATGGTCTCTGTACCATGACGGTAAACAAAGAGAGATGTATCTGATCTTGCTTCAGTGAAACCCAGGGAGAGCAGGAATGAAGCAAAACGGCTGTACCATGCACGGGGGGCTTGCTTCAAGCCATAGAGAGATTTGTTGAGCCTGCAGACGTGCTGAGGAAGAGCTGAGTTGGCAAACCCTATTGGCTGAGAGCAGTACACTGTTTCTAAAAGAGTCCCATGGAGAAAAGCATTTTTGACGTCTAGTTGATGAATTGGCCAGTCCCGGGAATGAGCCAAAGTGAGGACTGTGCGAACAGTTGCAGGTTTGACAACGGGGCTGAATGTTTCATCGTAGTCAATACCGGGACGCTATGTAAAGCTGCGAAGAACCCAACAAGCCTTGTATCTATCCAGCGAGCCATCAGCGTGAAATTTATGTTTGAAAATCCACTTGCCTGTGACCACGTTGGCCTTGTCGGGGCGAGGAACAAGGTTCCAAGTGTGATTTTCCATGAGAGCAGCATATTCATCTTCCATGGCACGACGCCAGTGAGGATCAGCAAGGGCGCCATGGCAAGACCGGGGAATCGGGGACAGAGCCTCGGTGTGGAGATGGAGGCGCGACTGTATGTATCTAGACTTCCCACGGGTCATCATGCCATGAGTATTGTCGACCGGTGGGATGGGGACAGCACCAACAGGACATGGAGGATCAGCTTTGATGAACCATGGTGGAGATGGGATGATGTTGGAGTAGCGAGGAGGAGCGGCAGCTGGTGGTGGTGTCGGCGGTGAAGGAGGAGCAGCTGGTGAAGGGCGCCGGGAATAGACGTTGTTGAAACGGGAAGCAGGTAGGGCCACAGGGGGCACCGGGGCTGCTGCCAGAGGCGGCACAAGGGGTGCTGCTGGGGCCGGGGCAGGTGCCAGAGGCAGCACAGGGGGTGCTGCTTGGGGCCGACGGGAGCACCTGGGAGGGCGCTGAAGGCACCGTTCAGTGGCTGTTGTGCCACGGGCGATGCGTGCCGAGGCAGCGGAGAAGCCTGGTGGAGGAGGCCAGGGACGCTGGCCCTAGCCGGGCTGAGGGGCCAGAGCATCGACGAGGTGTCAGTCAGGCAACTCGGACGCAGCCTGCGACACGGTCTGTAGAGGGGCGTCGAGAGGCCTACACAGATGTACCTGCAGAAGGTGAAAGAGCTGGTAGAGGCTCATCATTAGTTAGAAAATCAAGCTCTTCAGGAGGTGAGGTCCGGTGTCCTAGAGAAAGGAAAAGTCGTCTCATCGAAGATGACATGACGAGAGATGATGACACGGTTGGAGGTGAGGTCAAGACATCAGTAGCCTTTGTGATTGGGGGAGTAGCTGATGAAGACACACAAAGTGGAGCGTGGGGCAAGTTTGTGGGGGGTGGTGGCAGTGAGGTTGGGATAGCAGGTGCACCCAAAAACTCGAAGTTCATGGTAGGAGGGTGGAGTACCATGGAGTGCGAAGAAGGGAGTAGTCATGTTGAGGGTCTTGGTGGGAAGACGGTTAAGAACATATGTGGTAGTGGAAAGGGCGTCGGCCTAGTAGGAGGGGGGCATGGACGCTTGGAAGAGTAGCGTGCGGATGACATTGTTAGTGGTGCGGAGGGTGCGCTCAACTTTGCCATTTTGCTGAGAGGTGTAGGGACATGACATGCGAAGAGAGACACCGTGAGAGAGGAAGAAGATGCAGGAGACAGAATTGTCAAACTCGCGACCATTGTCACATTGGACAGATTTGATGGGGCACCCAAATTGAGTACGAACATACGCGAAGAAACTAGAAAGAGCAGAAAAGGTGTCAGACTTAAGGCGAAGTGGAAAGGTCCATAGAAAATGAGAAAAATCATCAAGGATAACTAAATAATATTTGAATCCAGATACACTGAGAACAAACGATGTCCATAAATCACAATGTATCAGATCAAATGGTTTGGAAGCCCTCGACGAAGAACTAGTAAACGGAAGACGCACATGACGTCCTAGCTGACAGGCATGGCATAAATGGTCATCAGCAGGCTGACTGCAGGCGATCGAAGAAGAGTGAGTGAGGTGTTGAAGAGCTTCCTTGCCGGGGTGACCAAGACGGCGGTGCTAGATGGACAATGAAGGAGTGGCGACAAGAGTGCAGGGAGCAGAAGGCATCGATGGTAGTTGCAAGGTGTAGAGGGGCCCCGAGCTGTTACATCGAAGGAGGACGTTCCTAGTACGAAGATCCTTCATAGAAATGCCTAGAAGGGTCAAACTCAATAGAAACATGATGATCAGTAGTGAATTGGCGAACTGATAAAATGTTTTTAATAATGCCAGGAGCAAGAAGAACATTGTTAAGGCGAAAAGGACCGGGAATGATCGAGTAGCCAGTGCCAACAATAGGGAGAGTGGCACCGTTACCCACCACGATGGAGGAGGGAAAGGGGGAAGATGATGTGCGGGTAACAATACCAGGGTTGGAGGCGATGTGGGAGGAGGCGCCGGAGTCAAAAACCCAGTCTATGCTGTTTGGCGGAGTGGGTGGAGTGAGCGAGACGGTGCTGAAAGCCTGGGCGAGGGAATGAGGATCCTAGGGAGACCACGCTGGAGGTGGCGCATGAGTAGGTAGGAGCGCCGGTGAGTAGAGGCCCAGCCCTGGTGGAGGTGCCAGGTAGCCAGGGGAAGGCACGCCAGCCATCATGGCGTGCTGCTGAGGAGGAGGGACGCCGACGCGTGCTGGTGGAGTGCGAGGACCGCCAGGCATGGGGCCGGGCCACATGTGAATGGATCCGGACCACGGGTTGTAGAGGGACGGCCACTGGGGGCCGCCTTGGTTGCCCTAGTTGCGCTCGCCGCGGCGACGCCGGCCACGGCCACTACCTGAAGAGCCCCTACCGGTAGGGAGCACGCCCTGAGGATGAGGGGGGCGCAGAGAGGCAGAACTAGGTGCCGGTGCAGTGGAGGGCGACCTGCTTGATGAGGAGGCGAAAAGGGCAGAAGGAGCCGCTGAGGGCTGCACCATGTTGAGCTCGGCGAGACGAAGATCAGTGCGGACGTCCGCAAACGGAGGGAACAACTTCTGCCGAGTGATGAGTTGAGCCATGAACTGGAACCGCTCATTGAGGCCCCGCAGGACGTTCAGCACCAGTGTGCGGTCGTTGAGGGGTTCACCAAGATCAGTGAGGGCGTCAGCCATGCCCTTCATCTTGCGGCAGTAGTCATCAACGGAGAGATCGCCTTGAGAGAGGTTGCGGAATTCAGCATCAAGGAGCAAAGCCCGGGACTCACGGTTCCCCAGGAATTGCTGCTCAACCCCGAGCCAAGCCACCTGAGCAATGACACCGTCGTGCTCGTGGATGATGTCGAGGAGGTCGGTGGAGATGCTGTTGAAGATCAAGGAGACGACCACGCAGTCCATGCGGTACCAGACCGGATCGGTGGGGCGGGAATCGTCGCTGAGGACATGGTCCTTCAGGGAGTACCGACTAAGAGCAAGGAGAAGGTAGCCGCGCCACTTGGAGTAGTGGGGGGACTTGAGGTCGAGGACGATGGGGACCAGATACTTGATGTTCTGGACGGCGCAGGCCTGGCTGTGCAGGTGCGCAATAGCAGCAGCCTCAGAGGAGACATAGTGCTCGTCGTTGTCGTGGATGGCCTCCAGACGAAGTCGCTCCCCGATGGCAGCCGCTTGCGCCTCCAGGGCGTCGGCCTGTGCGCGCTCCTTGGACAGGGCGTCGGCAGCAGCACAGACGCGCTCCTGGGCGGCGGCGGCGGACTTGGGAAGGTCCACCTCCTTCTGGAGCTGGACGGCGCGCTCGGTGTTGGCCGCTCGAGTGGCGGTGGCTTCTTCCTCGAGCCGCAGGGCTGCCGCGGTGGCATCGTCGCGCAGCAGGGCCGCGTTGGCGGCAGTAGCAGCGGCTGCGGCAGCCGAGGCGCCGGTGCTGGAATCGCCGGTGAGAGGAGGCGGTGCGGCGGCTGAAGCGGCCATGGGCGCGAGCGGAAGCAGAGGATAGGAAGGGGCGGAAGCAGCGTGCGGAAGCAGAGGAGAGGAAGGGGCTGAAGCAGAGGAGAGGTGGGCGGGAGAGGAAGGGTCGGCACATGACCCGAATTAGGCGTCTGATACCATGAAGGCAGAATGCCAATCTGACTTGGATTATGTTTACACGGGGATTACAAATATATAGAGCCTTAGCCTGGGAAGGCCAGGGGCTAAGCCCACATAGGGTGGCGCATAGCAGAGTAATTAGGAGTAACTAACACAATAACCAAGGAGACACTATGGTAATCTAACAGTGATGGTTAAAATTCATCATGACTACAAATATTAGTGCTGCAAATAGGTTTATATGGTTGCAACAGTACAAAGAGCTTTGGTGCGAACAAATGATTTTCAGAGCACAAAACTTAATTTTTACTCTTGTCACTCATCAGAATGCAGAAAACCAAGAAAAAAAATTATAAATATCTACTAGATATATTTGAGTACCTACACTCAAAACTGGGTAGCATAAAATGCAAATAAGTAGCAGAGACGACATTGCCAAGTTTTCTTTAACATACTTATGTTCACAAACATTGACCATAGACTCAGTCACTTGAATTTCCTCGTACTAGATTCTCCTTAACTGAAACCTAAACTTAATAGTGCAACAAAAGAAGCATAAACATAGACAAAACTAGCACGCCATCTGAACTGATCCCTCTGGAACCTGAACAATAGACTGAACTGAAGCCAGTTCGACAATAGACTGAACTGATCCCCCTGAAAATTCATAGACTAAACTGATCTTAAACTACCAACTGAATCGAACATGAATATGAGTAGCAGTATACTGAACTGAATAGCAGTACACTAACAAAAGCAACAGAAGCATTAACTATTTGATGTCCGAGAATAGTGCAACAAGGGCAGCAGACAAGCGCACTGATCTGATACATTTCCAACAATAGTGAGCTTAAGTTGTTATGACTGTGTTTTGATATATGAAATATTAATTCGTCGTTCAATATATTAGTTACTTAAGTTGTAAAGTGAGTTTTTATGAGTACTGTAAGTGCATGTTTTGATGGGGAGTAGATGGAGGAGGATGCTTTGATGGCAAGCGCCTGGGATCTGCACTGATAAAAAGATGATAAATAACACTGATAAAACTATTAGCTCTAACCAGTAAGCATAATTAATAAATATTCAGAGTAAATTGGATTTTGAAAACAGGATGGCGATCTCTGGGATCTGACATAGATCACAGGCAAGTAGAATTTATAGATGTGTACACAAAAAGGAAATTGATTTGATACTACAATCTCTAACGAAACTGAAATATGAACCAATAGCATGTCCAAACAAGCAAAGCAAATAAAACAAAAGGGAAGACAACCTGGGGACTGAATGCCATTGTGGTGGTGGGAGAAGCCAGTGATACAGCCAGATGATGGGAATCAGCTGCTCTGCAGGCCTACTGCGCCTGATCCGTCGCTATCGTGGGGACAAAGGCTGAAGTCGTCAAACATCGGGAAGTAGGACGGGGCGGAGGAGCGCTGCGGAGGGGCCCTGTGGATAAAGCGCCGCCACCGCCTCCGGTGGAGGAGATGGATGGAGGGAGGAGGAGGAGGATCGAGGTCAGAGTGGGTGGAGCTGTACGGTACCGCCAGTTGCGGAGGGGGCGGAGGGCGCCATCACTGATGCCACATCCGCCGAGCAGAGAAGGAACTGGCACTGCCCACGATTGGGAAAAAAAGGAACACTCCACGACCAAAAAATAAAAGGGTGAAAAGAAAAAAAACGGAGGAAAAAACCAACGGGGGAGGGGACATGGGGCAAAAGGAAGGCGGGGGAGGTCACGCTTGGGTTGGGTGGCTTGGGTACTGAATATTATTCAGGTAAACATATGAACTCCCATGATAAAAGTTGAGGCAGATGTTTTCTATATTAGTAGATATTAAAGACAAGCTTCTTAAGGTGATTTCTTCGAATCTATGACAAAGTACATTCTAAAGCATAAAACATGAGACCAATCAAACCAATTAACAGCAAGTGCCCCTAAACGTAGTTTAAAAATGACATAAAAAAGACTACTGAGATTCGTAAAACATCACATGCTGCGCATATAACAAAATCATTTGAGGTTTGGAAGTAATAAAATACCCAAGATAAAAAAGGTAGCTAGTTGATTGGTTAGAAAGAAGGTTAAGGGGTGGGCCGTAAATATTAATGCACAAGTTAGAAAACAAAAGTTAGAACTCCTTAAGGAGTATGATCTGCTAGACTTGAAATATGAGAACTTTGTTATTACTGAGATGGAAAGAAACAGTATGAAGGAGATTGTTAAAGACCTAGAATCTATTTGGAAGTTAGAGGAGATTAAAGCTAGACAGAGAGCTAGGGATAAAAATGTAAAAGAGGGTGATAGAGACACAACATATTTTCAAGCTGTGGCAAATCAAAGAAATAGGAAAAAACGTATTTCTGGGTTGGAAGGCCCTGATGGTTGGATGGATGATAATAAAGGCATGCTTGAGCATGCTGTTGATTTTTATAGAAAATTGTAGGTAAAGAAGAAGATAGTCGTGTTAAGTTAGGACAAGATTTTTGGGGAGTAGATGAGAAAGTGACTGCCTTGGAAAATGAGCTGTTAGAGGCTCCTTTTACTGAAAATGAAGTTAGAGAGGCTGTTTTTAGCTCTTATGCTGAAGGAGCCCCAAGCCCTGATGGATTCTCTTTCCTTTTTTATCAAGTCTTTTGGGATCTGATTAAGGTGGATCTTATGAAGCTTATAAGAGTGTTTGAACAAGGGGATCTAAATCTTGACAGGTTGAATTACGCCATGATAACGTTGATCCCTAAAGAACCTGAGGCTAAGGTGCTGAAGAAATTCAGGCCGATTAGCCTAATAAACTGTAGTTTTAAAATTTTCTCCAAATTATTGAATAATAGAATGGTGAGAGTAGCGGATAGGCTAGTGGCGACTAACCAAACAGCCTTCATTAAAGGAAGGTTTATTTTTGGAGAGTGTTGTGGCTGCCCATGAAATTATTCATGAGGTCCATAAAAGAAAACAGGAAGGTGTGGTGTTGAAACTAGATTATGAAAAAGCATATGATAGGGTCAGCTGGTCTTTCCTTGAGGAGATGCTTGAGACTAGGGGTTTTGGTGGAAGATTGAGAGGCTGGCTTAGACAGGTTGTTAGAGGAGGTTCTATTTGTATTCGTATTAATGATGAGAATAGTATCTTTTTTAAGTCTGGGAAGGGTCTGAGGCAGGGAGACCCTTTATCCCCTCTGCTTTTCAACTTAGTAGCTGACGTTTTTTCTAGAATGCTTATGAAAGCAGCTAGGCATGAACTTGTTACTGGGTTATTACCACAAGTGGTAGAGGGTGGTATCATCAGCTTGCAATATGCTGATGATACACTGCTTTTCTTAGAAAATAATCTAGAGAAAGCTTGTAATTTAAAATGGCTTCTAGTTTGCTTTGAGCAAATGTCAGGCATGAAGATTAATTATGATAAGAGTGATTTGTTGATGGTGGGTTTAGAAGAGGATCAGGCTGATAAGTTTGCTAGACTTTTCTGTTGCAAAAAAGGTGAATTTCCTATTAAGTACCTGGGAGTTCCCCTTCATTATAGTAAGCTTACAAGGAAAGACCTACAACCTATGGTAGATAAAATTATCAAAAGGATAGCTGGTTGGAGGGGTAGGCTTCTGTCTTATGCTGGGAGGATTGTTTTGCTAAAAGCTTGTCTGGCTAGTATTCCAATTTACTTGCTGTCCATTATAAAGTTCCCTAAGTGGGCTATCAAAATGATAAACTCTCATATGGGACATTTTCTGTGGAATAACTTTGAAGACAGGCATAAGTATCACCTAGCCAGCTGGCAGTTAGTGGCTCAAAAGAAAGAAGGAGGAGGGCTAGGTATCCCAGATCTGAGGAGCTTAAATTTAGCTTTGTTAGCTTCGTGGATCTTTAGATACCATCTGCATAAGAACGCTATTTGGGTTAAAATTGTAGATTTTAAGTATAATACCACTGATCCGAACATTTTTTGCTGCCCAAATCTTGGATTTTCCCCTTTTTGGAAAGGGGTCCTCTGGGCAGCCCAAGCAGCTCATATGGGTGTCAGATGGGTAGTAGGGAATGGGAGAAAGGTAAGGTTTTGGGAAGATCAATGGGTAGGAAATACAAGTTTGGTCATTATGTTCTGGCTGTTGTGTGTCATTAATGAACAGCATGGTAAGGCGATAAGCCAGGTCTAGGATGGGCATGAGCTTATGCTCACTGTTAGAAGGAATGTTTCTGAGGCTCTTATGAACATGTGGTGGGAACTCTGTGGTGTGATAGAGGATACCATCCTCAACGATGATGAGGATCAGATAGTGTGGAGCTATACCTAGTGTTTTCCTAAACGCTAAATGGTAAACAGTCGGTCACCTACCGTTTAGTCATTATTCGGGCAAAACGTCCCATTAAACGGGCTAAACGGTCAATTAAACGGGGTACACGGGTGATTAAACGGAAACGGCGCTTACACTGTCCAATCCTTGTATGCTAGGATTAATTGTAGAGGTGTGTTTCCGGTTTATATTCACGCCATATGGAAGCTTGTGATTTCACCTAGAGTACAGTTCTTTCTGTGGTTGCTCTCGCATAACAGAATTCTTACGAGGGACAACTTGCAAAAAAGAAGGGATGTTTCGGATCCCACTTGCCTTTTTTGTAGTGAACAGGAATCCATTCGACATTTATTCTTTGAATGCTGTGTAGCTATGAGTGTGTGGAGTTTGGTTGCTGAGGTGTTAGGGGAGAATATCGGTGCTGATTATGAGTCTGTAGCTAAGTTGTGGGTTGCGAATAAGAAACATGTGGTTACTAATGTGATTTCATCTGCTGTTTTGTGGTCCTTATGGAAGTTAAGAAATGAAATTTGCTTTTAGGGGGTGTTTTGGCTAGGTACAAAGATGGTGCTGATCAGGATCGCAAAGATGCTAAGAGACTGGCTTCCAATGTTCAAGCAGGACACTGGAGTGTTGCTGGAGGACAGAATAATCAGGATGGAAGAATTGTCAAGGCGCCCAGCACAGATCGATTGGAAGGAGGAGGTGGCAGCGGACCTAGAAACCATGGTGGACTCAGTGAGGCTGGATCTGGAGAGCAAAGCGAGCCAGCCACCAGGAAACTGTTGGGATGGGGGAAGGAGATCAAGGTTGGAGACATTGGCATTGCAATCTTTGGCTCTGGGCTCCATAGCTGTGATTCAGTATGAGGAGACGCAAGAAAAGATGTGTAATAATCAGTGCAAGTGTTATTTGGGTGCTCGTCTATGACGTTTTGGCCATTAGGCTTGTTCGTTGTGCTTTGAACTGTAAACTCTGGCGGGCGCGCCTGGTACGCTGTGCTGAACGCTGTTGAGTGCTTTATGCAAATAAAGCAGGGGAAACCTTTCATCTAAAAAAAGGTAGCTAGTTAACATAAACGAAACAATAAGTAAGAAAAAAAATCAATGATGTCAATTACCTCTGGCTGAGGAACAGATTGTCCCACCTGTGGCAAGAAACCACCATTTTAGAGTTCCATATTTAATAGTTTTTTATATTCAGAAAGATGAGTCCGTTAAAGGAAGAATACCTCTATGTCTACCCCGGTCAGCAAATACTCATGTGTTGTTGGAGAATTCATCCGTGCAGCCTTCCTCCTAATTGGCGTACAGCTACCCCCTGAGCACCTCTCTTCCTTGGATCCGATGTAGAAGTTTCTACCCGATGCAGATGACAACCTCTTGTCTTGACGCAGTGGAACCTCGAACCTAAAAAGAGAATCAACAGATCAACAGATTAACAAAAACCAAAAGGGCAAGGCAGGTCCAACACATGAAAAAGGCACAAAAAGTTTTAACATTTACCGACCTCTGTTGTGTGCTCTCTCAAATACGACCCTTTTTGGGTTATCAGGGATCTTATCGACCAACTCCATCCAATAACTTAGCACATTTAGTCAAAATCATTTTAGAATACCACATTTCTGTCATGTACATCGTATATTTACGAATGCACTCAAAACAAGAATGTAGTTGCAATTGGCTCATTATGTATTCTGCAAATGAGAGTCCGAAAGGAAATCAATATAACAGCACCACCAGTGGGACTCTTGACAACAGGACGTGATCGACATGTCTCACTTAGGTGGTGCCCCGCTTCATACCCAAGGAGCCTCACAGGTAGTAACAAAGGTAGTTTCTTTAAATTCGTAGGCTCCACGAACTAACGATCATAAAGATTATAAGTAATCGTGCATATCATATATTTGCAGGGTACGAGTTGCACACACCGGCAATAAGACCACACCGACGCAGTGGTGAATCTAGGATTTTGTTTTAGGGTATGCCGCCAAAAATTTTTCATATACAATTCGGTAAATTTATTTCAGCAATTCGGTAATAATTGTAAAATTGACAACATGATTCGATATATATGCACTAAATAACACAATAAGGTTTAAATTCATGGATTAAGTTCAAATCATCCACTAAGTATAGTATAAATAGTTCAAAAGCCATATCAATAATTGAAATAAGGCATAAAAGAGAATCAGAGACTTACAATGTTATTTTTGTGACTATTTTATTCGACGCTTTCGAAGGGACATAAATGTATTTATTATATCATCTTCATCAACTTTAAAGAAAATATCCCGCTCAATGAAAGTGACTAGATAGTCATCCAGAAGACTATCTCCCATCTTATTTCTTAACTTTGTTTTCACAAAAACTATTGCAGAAAATACCCTTTCAACACTTGCCGTTGCCACAGGTAGAAGCAATATCAATTTGAGGAGCTCATAAACCATATTGTACGCTTTGTGCCTCTTTGTTTCAACAAGCTTAACTGAGAGATCAACAATATTGTCTAGACCTTTGAAGCTATCATCATGTCTCATGTCATCAATATAATTATCTAGCTACAACTCAAGTTTGAGCAAATTATTATTTGAGAACTCCTTTGGATAGAACTCGGCTAGTCTACGTAGCTTCTGTGCATCAAAAGAAGCAAATGACTTGGAAGGACTGAAGGCCGACATACAAGACAACAACTCCATATTAATCTCATCAAATCGATTATCAAGTTCTTGACTTATTTGATCAATGACACCAATATATACTTCTCTTCTAAAGTGGTCATCATTGGTTTGCTTTTGGGCACGAGCTTTCCTTGCTGATTTTCCATAAGGAACATAATAACCATCCATAGCATGAACTTCAACACCATGTTTATCGCAAAATGAAGTGACCTTCTCAAGAAAATTATCCCAACCATCAGACCTCAATTTTTGCATTCTTTTCTTTGCCACATTAACAAGTGATATTGCATTAAAAATATCTTGGTCCCTTCTTTGCAAACACTCAGATAACTCATTTGTATATCCAAGAATAATATACATTAAGTGTGCAAAGAAAACAAACTCAAAATTCTCAAACGCTCCGGTCACAAAATGTATTTTAGTCCAATCATCCTTATATGCAGGATCATCCCCAAGATCAACCAGTTCATCATGGATTGCTTCATACATAGTAATGATGCTGCATACAGTTTTGTAATGAGATCCCCATCGGGTATCTCTAAGCCTAGGTAAACCCATCTCTTGATGTAATCCAGTTCCAGATTCAATTTCACCATAGTCAAGTGCTTTCTTGACATTCTCAAGCCTAGCATTTCTAAGCATGTCATGACGTTTATAGGAAACTCCAACAATATTCAACAAGATAGATATTTGATCAAAAAAAAAGTCTTGCAATTAGTATTTCCCTTGGCAACAGCAACAAGAACCAATTGGAGTTGATGAGTAAAACAATGAATATAATAAGCAGAAGGTGATTCTTGCATGATCAATGTTTTCAACCCTTTAATATCTCCTTTCATATTGCTAGCCCCATCATATCCTTGACCACGGATTTGAGTCATAGTCAAGCCATGACTAATAAGTAAAGCTTCAATTGCATCCTTAAGTGATAAAGAGGTAGTATCATCTACATGAATAACTCCAATAAAATGCTCGCATGGCCTTCCCAATTTATCAATATAACGTAAGCAAAGAGCTAGTTGTTCTTTATGTGATATTTCACTAGACTCATCAGCTAAAATTGCATAGAGCTCATTACCAAGTTCTTCAATTATTTTCTTTCTAGTTTCTAGGGCACAACAGTGAATAATTTGCTTTTGTATGTCTGGGCTAGTTAAGGTACAGTTACCTGGAGCATTGTCCAAAACATACTTCTTCACTTCTTCACTATTTCCTAGCAAGAAATTTCAAAAGTTCAATGAAGTTCCCTCTGTTGCCAGATTCTTCACTTTTCATCATGTCGACGAAACGCCAACCCTTGATGCAAAAGAAACTTGATACACCTAAGTGAATAAGTCAACCTTTTCTTATAAAGATGAAGATCCTTATCACTCCACTTCTCAATATTATAATCAATTGCTACCTTGGGATTTGTAAAGCCAATGTATCTCTATTGAGAGCCAATATGTGCCTTAGAACCCATATGTTTACGAAGTGCTTTCTCTCCTATATTCCAATTCTTTCAGCTATCAACAGTAAATGTGTCTGACCTAGTACCCTTCTTGAACAAATAGCATATGAAGCAAAACACAGCATCCTTCTTAATACTATACTCAAGCCAATCATTATTATACATCCAACAATAGTTGAATCCCCGATCCCTATCTGAAATATTTCTTTTTGGAAAATCATGTGCAAAAGGTTTGAATGGACCTTTAATAATATATGCTCTTCGAATTACATCTTGATCATTAACAGGATATTTTAGAATAGGATGTCTTTCACCTAGATCATGTGGAAGGCGATTGGTGTCATAAACTCAGTGGCAGTGAAGACGGTTGTGGCGGTGGCATAGGATTTACTAATTTCCTCAACTACTCTCTCATGAATCTGCTCTTCCACCACAGGTTCAATCGGATCAGGATTAGAAGTAGCAGCAGCTGCCGCAGTCTTCTTCTTTGCTGCAAGCTTCTGAAAAGAGATGCAATGTCCCCGTTTCTCTTCATAACTACATAACTATTACAAAGAACACAATGCCAAATAATTAAATAAATTGCGCTTGCACGATTGAACTCTCAGATGCGATTATGGATCACTCATATGATATGAGTACTGAACAAAAGATCAATTAAGATCGACTCTGATGTTGAGAAAAATCCTCCACCTCGCCGCGTGATAGATGATTCTATAATTTTAGCGCTAAGCAATTAGCAATTAAAGTACACATGAATTTTTTTAAAAAGCCGAAGAACAAAGATTGAATCTCACCAGAACAATTGTGATCACTAATTCGCCTAGATGCCGCCGGTGGCCGGTGCCGCCGTAGCCCGTAGGACAGCGCGTAAGCCAAACAGGACACGAGGTCGGAGGTTCTCTTCGTAACTGCACGAATATTAGAAAAACACGATGCTAAATAATGAAACAATATATTATTGTAATGTTAGCAAATAACACAAGAGATTAGATCAGGAACTGGAAAAGTGTGGCGTAGTCGTACTCACCGCGTGTCCGCGTCTGTGTGACTCTGTCGTCAGGGTGTCCGGCGGCACCGGCGTCGTGACCGCGTCTCTGGCTCCGCTCGTCCGTCGCCTGCTATCGAGATTAGATTAGGGGAAGTTATGCGTCTCTGGCTCCGCTCGTCCGTGACATAATGCATTCTAGCCTCAAGTGGAATATGTTCTATTCTACTAGCACCTACCGTAGCAGCCAGTAGCCCAGCACGGTTTGCATGGATGCGTGGGCCGCGTGGGCTGCCTCTGCCTCAAGTGGGCTTTCGTGGTCGAGTGATGCATTCCAGCCGTTCAGGTAAGTTTTTTTTTTCTTTTTCCTTTTACATAAATACAAATGCAAATACGTATATATAATAGTATATTCATCGGTGTCGCAGGGTATGCCAGTGCATACCTTGTGCCTCCGCCACTGCACCGACGTTGGCTACACTCTCAATGTGTTGCCTACAAATCTAAAGAGACAGAGGCGTCCGAGGGATCCTTACACTCATGAGACTTAGTTGGTTATGTCGAACTTATGTCGAACGAATATTGTCGTCCGAAACTTGTAGACTTAATTGGTTATGTCGAACTTATGTCGAACCAATGAAAATATTATGTGGCAACTTGTCAACTTGCGCACGAACTCTATTTATTTGCTTCATATTCGTTTCAATGCGTTGCGGCAGCACTCATAGTTGTTTACAACACCGACATCAGCTCCCGTTCAATTCCAATTGAGGCTGATCGGCTTCTGTCTGTGTCCAGGTCCTACCGCGCCGTGGGCCTTGGTGCGTCAGTGCCGCGCCGTGGGCCTTGGCATGGCAGAACCTGCCACGTCACCGGTCAGCGTCCCGGTCATCGTCACGTCACCCCCCTCGCCGCGCCACCATGCATGGCGCGGCACAGGCATTTTGCCGCGCCAGGGAAATAGACGAGGCCAAAAGTGTTAGTTTTGGAAATAAATAAATAAAACAGTGTTAGATTTAAAATTAGTTTACAAAAAATATTAAAAAAATTCGAGAGAGAGAGACTTATATTTCAATCATTCTCTTATTTATGCAGCCACCACGACACCTAGATACTGATGAAACCCCCACCCGTCACAACCCACCTAAGTAAATAATATATAATTAAAGTATACATATATAGTGTTCTATGCCGTTACAGACAATATGTCTCCTAACATACTTCCTTTTAATATTATGTCTCTGCCAAAAAGTTAGGTTGCCAAAAAATACCAGGAAATCCTTTGTGCAGAAAAGGTTATTTCACAGTGAAACTGACGATGAAAAGGTGAACAAACTTCGTGCCGATAAAATGTTTTTTTTCTTTCTTTCTTTCTATGCAGATTTATACTGCCTCACACTATACAATCTAACTCACACCCCACTTTTGCATTCCAGGTTCTAAACATCTGCAGGCCAAGTTCCTTTTGTCTATGGACTATGCAAACTGCAACATAGGTTGCCTGGACGATGTATAGCCTGTTCGCTGGGTCGTATTTGGCTTATAAGCCATGGCTTATCAACCAATGAACAATATTTTTTTCTCACACCAAACTAGCCAACAGTATTTTCAACCATGGCTTATAAGCCAAACAAACCCAAACGAACAGGACGGTAATCTATCTGCATAAAGACTTTAAAAACTTATATGCTGTATGAAGAACCCACAGTTCTTAGATGTATTGCTGCCTTTTGCATATGCACCATAAACGCTACTGCAGTGCCTGCCCAACTGAATCTGTTACCACAGATGTTTGGTTTTCTATAGACTATGGTGCTTTGCCACATAGTCTTTATGTGTACGTCCATGATCCTAAGCAGATACAAATGCCTATCAAGTACCATGTTATCTCCGAACTGCCACCCTGTGCCATGACGTGGATCTATTACTAAACTTTATATAATCCTTATTGTTTAGCCTAATCATAATTCTTAATCCTCTTGCAATGCATTGCAAGGACGCGTGCAATGTACTAATTCGATATATGCATGACTCATTTGTTTTCCTGCTCACAGTTTGTTGACCTCTATGGTGGTATTAAAGAACTCAGAAAGGCGTGGGCTTGGCATAGTAAACTATTTCCTCACAGTACTGGGAACATTTCACGGCCGTGGCGCGCCGCCGTTCGTGGCACAGCCGGCGCGTGCGGGCGCCAAAGAATAGGGCGGAGGCATGGCTTCTTGATGCCCCAACGGTGATCTGCTCACTTTGGGGCGGAGACCACGCGCGCACATAGCAGGGCGGCGGCGTGGCTCCCTTTTGTGGCCGCTGACGAACTCATGAAGGAGCCCGACGGCGTCATCTTAGTTCTTAAGGTAAGTGAAAAGCGTCTTACTGATCTTAGGGTTGGGGATTGTTATCGGATTTGGGTAATTTGCATTCCTAGGGCTCGGATTTGGGCAAAAACTGGGGCTTAGTGTTGAAGTTGATTCGACTCCCCTCCTTCTCGGTCCTTAAGCGAAACCCTATATTCTGATTTGGCTTAAAGAACTTTGAATCAAACAAATCCGAGGCTATTTAGATCTTAACCAAATACTAATTAGGTCTTAGGGTTCAAGAATTAGGCTAAGCGGCTTCTCAGATACCAATTGTTAGAACTTATACTTAGACAAGATCTTAATTAACCTAATTAAAGGAACGCCTAAACCGAAATTAGCACTTAATTAGGACTTTAATCAATCTTACTCGTTTGAAGATGCACCTAGGGCCGCGATGACCTTCGTCTGCTGGATGCAGGCACACTATCGTCGGATGTAGAGTCGCGGTATGGTTCTGGGCGTCGTGGTGGTGGTGGCGTGTGGGCAAGGTGGGCGCAGCGGGCGGGCGACGTTCGTGGCGCGACGGGTGTGGCGCGGCGGCGGGCAGGCAGACAGAGGGAGGGCGGCTCGCGGGCGATATTTACCTAGGACTGCCGCGCTAAGATCGGTGGCGCGGCAGACCCCGCCACATCACCGGTCAGCGCCTCAGTCGTCGCCACATCATCCCTCTCGCCGCGCCACCATGCATGGCGTGGCACAGACGTTTCGCCGTGCCAGGGAAATAGGCGCGGGCAAAAATGTTAGTTTTGGAAAAAAAAATAAAACAGTATTAGATTTAAAATTAATTTACAAAAAGTGTAAAAAAAAATTCTCCCTCTCTCTTGCGTGTGCGTAACATACAGCCTGTTCGCTTGCTCGTAAATGATCGTAAATTTCCAGCCGGGAACAGTGTTTTTCTCTTACACCAAATCAGCCAGCAGTAAATAATCTACGATACGATACGGCCTCACGAACAGGCTGTGTGTGTGTTTCGTCGAATCTGAAATAAAAGGTAGGAAGCGGAGTAAAAAGGACCAGCAGTTAGATGAATTGACAGCTGAGTGAAGGCGGAGCGGCACAATTGTACCGCAACAGCAGAAGGTTAGGCAAAGGGAGGATGCCACTACAGGACCAAAAATAATGTGTAGGTGGAGATACAAAAACAGCAACAACACAGGGATATAAAAACATTGGCAATGCACAAATTAAGACGAATTTAATATGAACAGAGTAGCAGGAGAACTATTGTCTCTAAATTATGACAAGGAGCAAGCAGCATAGTATGTGGACATATAAGAAAGAAATCCCTGAATGACTACGGTAAACAACAACAGAGGAATATAAAAATATTTGCACCGCACAAATTAAGAAGGAAAGGGCAAGCAGTAACAGGCATCTGTAAGAAACTAAAGTGTCGTCATGAAAAATATTCTAGATCATCGTCTGGTACATTCCCAAGGGCAAAAAGAATTAGACCTACTAACTGAACAAAAATCACGTGCAACCCAGGTGCTAGGATTACAAGCTGAGGCCAAAATAAAAATTGGACTCTGGATGGCAAGATGATGGGGCCAAGTTTCAAGGTGATAAGGTCTGATATTGAAGGAAAAATTAATATGTGCGTAAAACCTACAATCCTCTTTGAGAACCAAGCAATAACATCATGAAGTAGAGGGTAACAGAAAAATATAGTCCTTTAGTCTGGATAGAGATAAAAATGGCACCACATTAAAAACCATGTAGGTCAAAACATGAGCTTTCGATTTTTTTTCTTTCATGCCTAGGTACAAATCCAATATATGAAGAGCTAAAATGGAATAGGAAATGGAAACAGGTGGCAACAATGAGGCTTACCAGGTACCGAATACTGGTGGAACAACTCTGAATTTCCCTAACATGCACTCTGCACAAGAAGACATACAAATGTAGAGTATAATTGGAGAGTAGGGAAACCCAAAATAAAACTAATGAAAGAGAATCATTAGATATCACAAAAAAAACACTGATTATAAGGAATTTAAGGAACGTACCTGTCATCATTTGCTAGCTGAATTCCTTCAAGTGCTTATAGCTGTAAGGGACAAAAAAAGGACAAGGGGTGGGATCAGATTTTAAATGTATTCTAATGCATTTTCAGTAGTACATATTGAATCCAATACCTGAAAAGTTGTATTACCTCCTATCTTTTCTTCGTATGCTCTTGCAAAGGTTAGATTGTGGTATCATGAAAGGTCCTTCGACATTGTTCTCCATATATGTGCTGAAAGTTGGCCACATACTATCAGGCAATATATATACGACCTATGCAAGGCATGGTTATTACAGGAGATTAAAGTAAACATGTATGCAAAAAAGAAGAAGGATAACACAGTAACAGCAGGTAACAATAATAGACATGTCATTATTTAACCAGAAATTGTACATCCAGAGGAGTTTTTGCAAACTTTAAAATCGTAGCCAGTCGGCAAACATAAAAACAGATAAATAAGTCAATAATCAACATATGTAAGAATAACATATTATGAGAGTAGAAGACGAAAAGCAAAGGAAACATGATGAGGTCCGTTTTACTGAAGGTAAGTATGAAATGCACTCTGACACTCACACTTTTCTTGGAATTTTTAGATGCTTTGAGACTTTGATCTGATCAACAGGCTCTAGATTATGAAGAGGCATCACAGATCAGGATGACAGGAAGGCAACAACAATCTTCCAATTGGCCAAGATCAAAGGAAGCAAGGGGCAAAAGAAAGGAGTGCAATCAAAATACCTTGGTATAGTGACTCGGTAGTCGGTAGGCAATAAACTGCCTTGCTGGAGTACAGAGCTGCCTCTTGCTTGCACCTAATTGATGCTATCGCCGGGCTGCCAAGCTGATACGTGCCTGCGTGCCACACGCCCACACTGCAGTTCTGGTACTGGCTGCTTAACCTCTGGGCTCAGACAACACAGAGCAAAGCATATAAGTGATTAGATTTTACAAAATGAGCACATTGGTAGAGATGAATTGGTAGCTGCAGTGCTACAAAACATAATCAGCACAAAATATCTGGAAATGACACATGTAAATATCTGCAACTGAAATATGGCAGAGAATGTAATTTGTATACCTGCATGGATTGGCAGCCAACAAGCCTGCTTTTAGAGATGAGATTGATGTATCTTCATGTGTTTTATTGTTCAGTTCCTACAGAACCAGAAATTATCAATTCACACAGGCTTTAGGTACAATTTTACCCAAAAGCAAAACTGAATTATGGCACTAAAATCTATCATGGAGGTATTATAGACCGGAAAATGAGCCTAATCCTACCATAGCAATGCAAAAAAACACCAGTTCTAAGAAACTATGTTCATTGGAAAAAGCAATTAGCATTTTTATCAAGACTTGTACGACATTCTGTGGAAATTTTGAAAGCAACAGCTCAATCATAGGAACATAATTAAATAGGCTGAAATAAGTAGAAACAAAGCCGTTAACAAATGGAAAGGAATAAAAGAAATTAGAATAAACCAGATCTATACAAAATAGCTTCAACCTTGCACTTGCACAGATGGCATAGCAACTCGATATGGCTGACAGCATCTCAGATTTGACTTATTCATATATTTTCCCAAGGAGAGTTTCTTTTATAAAAAATAAATGGTGCTAATATGTTGCTGCCGAAACAGCACCACCATGACAGGTCTACCAATTGAAGGAAAAGGAAAATGGAAAGGTGATACCTGGAAGCATAAGCTGTAATTATTTTAGTAATTAGGGATAAAAGTGTATGATCAAACATTGAAGTACCTATCTCTGAAACACAGGATGAAGCTGGTCAGGAACTTGGACCAAAGAACTGACATATCAAATATCCTCAAAGAAGGCATAAGCACAGTACCTGCAGCAAGCACAGATCTAGTCAAATTTGACTATGAGGCTGAAACGATGAATGATGAACAACTACCTTTACTTGTACAAATCATGATGCATAACACTAGGGGAAACAAACAATATATCAAAGGAAAATGTAATTCTCTGCATCCTCCATATGCAGCCATTGTAGCAAAAATATTTTGCGCCATTTCATTCAGGAGGAAATCCATCCATTTCATTTTTTTGTTATGTGCAACGTAGATGCCACAATCATTTCAGGCCATTTCTTTAGGAGAAAATCACCTAGGTATCGGGAAAAGCAAAATATAACTGCAAAACCTAAATAGATGAGAGAGCTGCAACTTTTCACCAAAAAAAAACTGCCACCATTCAACCTCAGAGGTAAACCTCTTGCCTAGGTAATGATCTATATATAGAATTGATGTGTTCTTATGTAGAATCAATATATTACCTTTCATGTGTATTATAAATGATCAACCTTTTTGTGCTCGTCCCTTTCTAAAATCACCTAAATTCGTTTTTCAGTAAATCATTAAACTGCACCATCATTGATTTGACCATTATTTGCAGGGATCGGGAAACTTGTGTTCCTATCGAAGATGATTCCCCATTTAATCGGTTCCTTATGCAAAAGTGAGCTATGAATCTACACATATGATGGTGAAAAGAAAGAAAGGTTCAGAACCAAACCAATGATAGAATCAAATCATTCTCAAGTTTTAGATTTTGAAATGCTCTGCTCCATGTTGAAACTCCTTTCACCAACCTTGAACTTATAGCAGCCATGGAAATGCTCTGCTCCATGTTGAAACTCCTTTCACCAACCTTGAACTTGTAGCAGCCATGGAGCTGTAGTAGGGCATACGTAGAAGACGATCCAAATCAAAGCGGAAAACGACAGGCATTTTGTTTCATACAAATCAAAGTCAATTGAAAAGGACATGAGCACGTACAGTCCGAACCAGGAGGAGGCGGCGTTTTTGTAATCAGCACGTTCCTTCTTTTAAATCAACAAGGGGGGATAAAGTTGGGATCCTTCTCTTAGCTCATAGGCTGCAAAACCGAAACAAAAGAAAAGAGGTGACATTAGCTGTTATGTAATCTTTCCAAAAGGAAAGGAACAGTAGCTCTTAATTCAAGGTAGCTGTAAGTCCCATCATCTGTTTTTTACTGCATTGTTTCATTGCGTCATCATCCACCTATGCTTATAAATATTACTTGGAAATGATCAGTAACTACGTAAATTGGCAACCCAGGAAGGAAATTCAGAAAGAGGGAGCAACCAAAATCAAGTTGCAATCCTGTAATGCAAGTTGGCACTCTAAGTAGAAAACAAAGCTGGCTGGCTAAAATGTAGAGCAGATCTTTGGGGATTATGCTCTAATACATTAACTAAACTATCTAACACAAGCAAATTGACGTAGACGGGATGGAACCCTGTCATGAACATATTATATTACTAAAAAGGGCTATGGCATATATAAACCAAGATTAAGGCATCTTTGCCTGTAGTTATATATTATTTTAGTTTAACTATAAATAGCTTCTCAAAATGTACTACTTTACCTTGATCTAGGAAATTCAAGATGAGAAGGGGAGGAGGGAAGGAATTAAGCCATCTTTGCTTGTAGTTCTATATTATTTTAGTCTAACTATAAATAGCTTTTCAAAATGTGCTACTTTACCATCTAGGAAATTTAGAAGGGGAAGGGGAGGAGGGAAGGGACAGCAGCAGTTTTAGCATGGGATACCAGGAGGAAAAATTGCTTAAAAGAAAATTAAACAAGGGAAAATAGAATGCCTAAAAAAAGGGGAAAGGAAGGAAAATAAACGGATCTATCCATCAGCCCTTGACTGTAGCCTGTAAATTACTATACTGACATAACAACATGCAATAGTTCCAACAGACCACTAATAATTCCAAGAGACCATCCAAACCATGTAACAGTTTTTTTTCTCGGGAATCAATGCACTAAGCACAGAAGTAATAACAGACCAAGAAAACCTACTAAAACAACACAAATATCGGACTGGGGAAACTGCCTGAGCCGCAAGAACCTCACCAAAAGAACAGAACCTGAACCACCTCATGTGTAGTTTGTTTTCTACCATTTGCCAAGGTGGTAAAAGGCATACATAGGTACATGAAAGATTCAAATTAAGCCACGCACAGGAAAAACATAAACAATAGACGATCGAACCATAACAAAACATGTGGTAGTAGGAAAAACTGTTGTTCATGGACTGCCCCATTGGCATTTTATTAACGCAGCCACAAATTAAAGAGTCGAAAAAATACCATTTCCATATTTGAACAGAGTTGTATCTCTGAAACTTTTGTCCATGAGTAGCCCCATCAAGATCAGGTCATCCCCATGAAATTCTATCCGTGTTGTACATTACAATCCATTGAACGAACTGAATATAAAGACAAATGAGCTTCAGTCTGATTGAACTTTTTGTATAAAATTAGCTCTATGAAAATCAAGTGTCACCTCAATCCTCAAAAATGAGATGTTGCTTGTCCACTCTGATAGTACGATTGGTAGCGACCGGCAAAGTCGTTGATCCCTTTTGAACAGATATAATACATCAATTGGTTGAGAAATATATTGCAATAGGAAAATAAAGGCTGCAATAATGGATTGAGGAGAAAAAAATATTGAGAAAGACCATCAATATACAAGGGTGTGGTTTATTACCTGAAGGACTGGATATGCAGTAGCCATACTCTCTTGTGCTACAGAGCTGAAAGAGGTACACCACCGAGCAGCCATGTGCAGCATTCATTTCATTAGAGGGAAAATAATATCACCTTGCACATATGACATATTAGACAGAGTTAGAAATTGAAAATTTTCAATCATTAGGGGGAAAATAATATCACGATGCATGGAGGAAGATAAAAGAGTTTTTTAACTTCAGGTTTATGGGATTGTCTGAAAATAAGGACAACATCTTTTCTTTTGAGCTAACCATGACAGCAAAATGCAATACGTTGATGCATGAGCAGGCTTAAATCTGTAGGCACAGTAATATACTAAGCTGGTACCTATAACCATTTTAACTAATGGATAGAGCTGCTCAAGTTACTGTTTTGAACAAACAAAGAGACTTCAACTCAGGTAATAGAAAATACAATATTGAAGGGGTGAAGGGTCGAGATGGCGACTAGAGGGGGGGTGAATAGTCTTTTCTAAAACTTAATCACGTCGGCTAACCGATACAAGTGCGGAATTAAAACTATCGGTCTAGCCAAGACTATACCCCACTATATGTGTTCACTAGCACCTTGCAAAGATAACAATTATGCAACAAAGGTGCCGGGCTAGCTAGAGCTCTCTTAACCAATGCTAGGAGCAAGGTCACACAAACCTATGCCTCTAGTACTTTTAAGCAACAAGGGAGCTCCTACACATGCTAGTAAGCAAAAGCACAAAGCTTAACAAAGCTCACTAGCAATGCTCAATAACAAGGCAACCAATGCCTAATTAGAGAGCGCAAATACTTAGCTACACAAACTAAGCAATGTGACTAACAAGGTTACTAAAACCAAATTAGCCACGCAAGGGAGCTACTTCTATGCTACACAAGCAAGAAGGTAATTAGCAAGCTACGCAAGCTATCTAATTACAAGAGCAACTACACAAGCTTAATATGTATAAAAGTAATTCCAAGCTTGTGTAACGGGGATGCAAACCAACGGGAAGAATAAGGTTGACACGATGATTTTTCTCCCGAGGTTCACGTGTTTGCCAACACGCTAGTCCCCGTTGTGTCGACTGCTCACTTGGTGGTTCGGTGGCTAATTAGCATCACCCGCTAAGCCCGCACGTCGGGCACCGCAAGAACCTACCCCTTGAGTGAGGGTAGCTCAATGACACGCTTTACTAGAGTTGCTCTTCACGGCTCCCGCGGGGCGAGCACAATGCCCCTCACAAGCACTTCTCCGGAGCGCCGCACAAGCTTCTTGCGCGCTTCGACGGAGACCACCACCAAGCCGTCTAGGAGGTTGCAACCTCCAAGAGTAACAAGCACCACCGGCTTGCAACTCGATCACCTAGTGCCACTCGATGCAACCTCACGATGCAATCGCACTAGAATCGCTCACTCACACAATCGAATGATCACTATCAAGTATATGTGTGATGGAGGGCTTCCAAGCACTCACAAGCATGGACACTAAGTCCCTTGAGGTGCTCCACTCCAGCCATGGCCGAAGGCCACTTCTATTTATAGCCCCAAGGGCTAAACTAGCCGTTACCCCTTCACTGGGCAACGGTCGGGTCGACCGGACGCTCCGGTCGTGTTGACCGGACGCTGGACCTCAGCGTCCGGTCGCTCACAGACGACCACGTGTCCCGGTTCCAACGGTCACTTGACCTGACCGGACGCTCCAGCTTCAACTGACCGGACGCTGGACCCTCAGCGTCCGGTCATTTCCAGTAAGCTCCCGAGCATGATCGGACGCGTCCGGTCGAACGCGATCGGACGCAGCCAGCGTCCGGTCACTCTCCAGCTACTGCGTCACCGTACGTCAGTGCGACCGGACGCAGCCTTCCAGCGTCTGGTGCATTCAGATCCAGCGTCCGGTCAGTTGACCGACGCCGGCATCTTCGCGACCAACTCGTTTTCACTTCTAACTTCTTCACCCGTGCTAACCACCAAGAATTTGCATCCGGCGCAATAGAAAATAGACATTCCATTTTCCCGAAAGCGCCTATGTAAACACCACCTCCTTTGTAAATGTGCCAACACCACCAAGTGTACACCATCATGTGTATGTGTGTTAGCATTTTCACAATCATTTCCCAAAAGATGTTAGCCACTCAACTTGCCACGCCACTCGATCCTAGCGACAATGCAAAGTTAGATCACTCGAGTGGCACTAGATGACCGATATGCAAATAAGTTTGCCCCTCTTGATAGTACGGCCATCTATCCTAAACCCGGTCATAAACTTCTCTACACACCTATGACCGGTGAAATGAAATGCCCTAGGTTATACCTTTGCCTTGCGCATTCCATTCCATCTCCTTCAACGTCGATGCAACACATGCACCAACACGATCAACAATGATATGATCCACTTCATATCATCACATGATCATATTGGTTCATCGATCTTGACTTCACTTGCTCTTCACCGTTGCCATCGTCCATCGGTACCAAGTCTTGCTCAAGCTTCACCGCCACGCGGTCCATCACTCCAAAGCCTTCGACTTGCCCTTCACGCTTGCAACCGGTCCATCAAGCCAAGTCTTGTCTTGATCTTCTCCACCTTGATCACATGACTCAATGTCATGTCTCATGTTCATTTAAGCTCCTTCATCATCACATGTGTGAGCTTCGCAACATCTCCAAGCCATTTTCACCTTCATGGCATATGTTGCTCACACACATGTACCTGTGGACTAATCACCTGTGTATCTCACATAAACACAATTAGTCCACCTAAGTTGTCACTCAATTACCAAAACCAAACAAGGACCTTTCAAGGGGAAAAAATTGGCATGCTGTGGACCAGCAGGAACACAATTTCTATGTGGCTGCAATGTGGCGGCGGATGGTCCAGACACGGCTACAAACATTGCAACCAAATGAATCAGCAGGACGGAAGCAAAGAAACCTTGAACCTGGCAAACGTGGGGGCGCAGAGCCGGAGCAGGAACAAATTACCTACATAATATGCTGACGTCAGCAAGACGGCAAACCGGCGGGCCGTCGAGGAGCCTGCAAATGAAGGCAAAGGTTAAAACAACACTAAATCGAGCCGCACAGGCGGAGCATGAAAGGCAAAAGGGGCGGCCGCCGAGAAACCAAAGATTAAAGCCAAAAATTAAAAGGAAGCAAACCGGATGGCAAAGAACAGAACGACAAGCGCAGGAAGGCTGCGATTGAGACACAAAAGACGGCGCGGGCCGGCGGCGGCGTGTACTGTAGCACCGAACCCTAACAAATGCCAATCCACGAGCAGAGGGAGGAACACAGCGGTCAATAAGGCGGAATGCAGGAAGAACCGAAGGCACAAGGCAAAACACAGCCATAGCAAGGTAGACCGAGCAGCGGCTGGGGAAGCCGAGAAACACGACGTAGAAAGAAGGGACGAGGAACAACGGTAACCAAAACCCGAAAGGGAGAAGA
This sequence comes from Miscanthus floridulus, assembly GCF_019320115.1. NCBI lineage: Eukaryota > Viridiplantae > Streptophyta > Magnoliopsida > Poales > Poaceae > Miscanthus > Miscanthus floridulus. The sequence goes on along the minus strand of NC_089592.1, from coordinate 51,911,708 downwards.
AGAGCCAAAGCACCATAACTCGCCACGCAGGTTGGAAACGAAAAGGAGGGACCCCACGGTGAGGTCAACGATGGCGACGGCGACAGCGACGACGACAGAGCACACGAGAATACCGCGAAGACGAAAAGCGGGGCAGAGAGAGAAGAGACCGCAAGGTGGCTGCCCAATCAGATCTAAAAGGCCACGGAGCCCAGGACGAGCGGGACGGCCCAATAGGAGGCGTACAAATCAAGGGGACACGCGGTAACAAATCCGCAACAACCGTGGATAGCTCGCTGAGCTCCGCACTCTTAATAAGAAGAAACTAGTGATTTGCGCGCGTCCATGCGCGGCAAACAGAAAACCGGATTTCTAAACTGGATGTAAGATGCTCAAATACTACATATATATTACATGAAACACAAAGTTGGATTTCTGAACCAGGATGCGAGATATCAAAATAGTGTGTGTATATATATATATATATATATATATATATATATATATATATATATATATATAGAGAGAGAGAGAGAGAGAGAGAGAGAGAGAGAGAGAGAACTAGACTATAGCCGGCTACAAAATAGTGTATTCTGTAGCCAGACCAAAACTCGCGAGTCCACCAGACGGACCGCAACACGCGAGCGAGCCCGAGGCCAGGTCACGTGCGTTGGCTACAGAATAGGAATTGGCTTTGACTCAGGTGGTCCCCGTCGAACTAATGCATGCATGCGTTGATTTAATCCCTCAGATTTTTCTCTTTCCTTCCACCGGCCACGAGAACACCTGATTGGTTCGCCGCCCAATCTGGCCAGAAAAACACGCTTTGCTTATTCGTTGTTGGAGGCGTTCCACCACACCGGACACTGCGACGGCATGTCGATCTGATCCTTCCCTGGCCGGCGGTGCGCGTCATTCTCATGGGATCCATGGCGCCCCTTCCTCAACGGTGAATCGGCAATTCGGCATCGGACACCCCCTGCATCCAGCGGCGGGCCTTCCTACCTCCAGAGGCGGCGGCGGTGCCTCCACCATCTCGTCGGCGGCGCCTCCACTCATCTCGGCGGCGATGTCGTTGCTCCTCGATCTTCTCCGTCGCTGCATATTGCGCTGTGATTTCCCGTCCGTGGTGATGCCCCAGTCCTCCAATAGCGATGTCCAGGTAGCGCCGCGGCTGCCGACGCTTGTGCGATCGGGCCGGGTGACCATATCCCCATCCAGGCCGGCTGATCCCGTCCGAATGTCCGATTGAGCCAGCTAGCTAAGGAGACAGCTGAGCAAAACTGCATGCACGTGTTCTTGATTCTGTTCATCGCTTCATCTGCTTGGTTGTGGAGGGCCTGGAGGCCATCCATCCCTGGTGGTCAATGGCGACAGACGCCCTGCAGCAGCTCCTGGCGACTGGCGTTCATATTCCCGCCCAAACAGGCTAGCGGAGACGTCAATCCAAAACAGGTGAGCAGCGACAAAATCTGTTTTCTAATGTATCAAATAGTTTATTACTGTTCTTTCACATCATATAATTTTTTTTTATTTTCTGAAGAGATGAGGTGCGTCTGGGCAAATGCATCTGAGATTAACCTCTAGACCACGCAAGAATATTGAAACTTCTATGTAATTGCGATTAGGGTGGCTGTTCAAGAGCTACCTGTAAGGGTGACAATATTTTTTCCGGAGAATTTTTGGAATTACCATATTTAGGCCTAATTGTGTTGTGAGGTACAACGATGAGATGAATTTGTTACGATAATTTGAATGTGCTTTGATAGCATAATCTTGTTTATGTAAAATTTGGTTTCAGGATGATGCAATAAATTGTCTCTTGGAACAAGTTACTATAAGACAAGATAAATTTACCATATAATGAACAACAACAAAAAAAAAGTGCGACAGTAATTATTTTTTGGAGTTACTACAATTTGGATGCAAGCTATATGAGCAACAATTTACTATAATAACAAGATGAATTTACCATAATCCTTATTTGGAGTTACTGCATTTTGAATGTTACGAGAAATAAATCAAACGGAATGTTACAATAATCCTTATGTGGAGTTACTGCAACTCTTGCTAGGAGCGTTTACTTTTTTATAAATCTCTTGTTGCATGAATCTGGTAACTCTTGCTACTTCAACATATACTATTTTGGTAACAAAAAGTTCATGGATTCTAGTAAATACAATATCGTAACTACTAGGGGGCAGAAAGGCATGGATTCTAGTCTAGTAAAAAAATTGCAAGTCTAGTAAACAGATTCTCGTAACTAATCATAGGAGATCACATATTCTAGTAAACACACCTGCATGCTGCAGCCTTGGACAGGAGACAGCACCCCTGCTGGCCGGTAATTTGGCATTAATTGCTCATTAAATGACGTCATTACTGCAGGGAAGCGCATGCAGGTGCCTGGGAAGCAGGCCTGTTTGGATGCAGCCCTGGCCTGGGCAGCGCCGGCCAGGCATGCACATCCGACCCCAGGCGCTCAAAATCGAACGCCTGGGAGTGATGCCTGGCTTAGGCAGCTTTTCCACGCTGCCATCCAAACAGCCCCGCAGAAACGCACCAGCTATACACGCTGATGCGCCTGATTCCGTGTGCGTGGTGTGGCTTGGCTACAGAATAAGCTATTCTATAGCTGGCTACAGATTAGACTCTCCATATATATATATATATATATATATATATATATATATATATATATATATATATATAGACAGTCCTAGTTTGGATATTCTTAATTTCTATCCATGTATCATCGATGCTGAAAGTGTGTTCTTGTTTCACTCGAGGAGTCATGTTTCATGGAAAAGAGGTGATGCTGCGGCTTAAAGACAGATAATTGAATACCTTGGGAAGGTGATCCTCTTCCTCCATCGTTGAGTGTTTCCTGCGTAGGGAGTTCTTAAGAAGAGATGGGAGTAGGTAGGCCTGAATCGAGCAAAACAATGAACAAACGCATTCTCAAACATACTCTGTATCTATTTTCTTGTTCACCATCAAAAGTACAGATCAATAATTTGTCCATACCACAACCGCAAAAGAACCTAAACAAACAGTCTAAGCAACGGAACCTCTTTAAGAAAGCAATGACATTGCCTTGCTATATCTTCACACCTCTCTGAATCACACTGGTTAATAGCAGCAGCAACATTTGCCACTTCGGTAGCTCTGGTTGACAGAGAAACAGACGCACAAGCTACATTTCTGTACAGAACTAATCCTTGAGCTACCCATAGACATTTTGTACTCCTAGGTTATAAGATACTACCTGTAGGGTAGCTAGCTTATATGCACGGCATGATCTGACTGCACAGGAAACCAAACGAAAATGCTCTGATTCCCCTGAATGACACCTGGCAGCGGCAACTCAACTCCACCCTGCACATGACAGCCACATCCTTAGAAATTTCACAAACCAAAGGCATATAGGGTAATGTAGGATATCTAGTTAGTCTAAAGGGGGGTGAATAGGCCTGTTAAAACAAACACTTGAACTTTCGTCAAATTCAATCTACGGCACCGTCGTTTTGTGCCCATGGCACTGCTGCTCTGTGGCACTGCCGCACCTAAAGACAACTTTGAGGCACAATTCAAAAACTATGAATGGTAACTTGGATCGGAGAAATTACTGAGCTTCCTGCAGGTATATGCAACACAGATCGACAGCTGGAAGTGGTAAGAACACCACACACAAGTAGATCGGCCACAAACCCTAGAAATCACCTCAACAACAATATGAAATGCAAGTGAAGTAACTTAAGCATGAGATGACACAGTGATTTATTCCATGGTTCAGCTCGCCACCAAGGCTTGCCTAAGTCCACGTTATTGAGGTTAGCCACTAAGGCTTAGGGCTTTGTAACCCTTCCTCGTTCTTAAGTCAAGAGACCCAACTCTTGAGATGAGGGGTAAGTTTACTAGTTTTAAGAGATGGTTACAAACCTTCTGGGACTGCCACACAAGTTGGTAAGCTCAATGGACGACGCTCTAGCCATCTAGGAGTAAAGCTCCAAGAGTAACAAACACAACCACCGGCCAAAACGTGAACCAAGTGCTCTTTTAAGTTGAGAAATCAAAGGACCTATAGTCTAATCGAGTTTGAGACCTTTTTATCTTAAGGATTGATGAGGAAATTAATGGAGAAGCTTGGGAGCTCAAGGTCACCAATAGAGGAGAGAGAGATGAGCACTCTACTGTGTCTGCTCGAACTGAACGCTTTTTCGGAAGAACAAAGAGACGTTGGAGGGGATGAGAAAATGTATAAATATCCCCCAGCCCCCAACGATCACTTAAGTCATGGCACTGCTGCGGCTCAAGTGTGGCAGTGCTGCTCAGCGGTAGTGCTTCTCTCCAGGTGCGGCACTGCCGCACTAGGCAAGACAGCAAGGGTAGGAATATAGTGTTGGCTGTCTTGGCTAAGCAACTAAGGATGTAAGTGAAATATAGAGCACTTGGTAGCACATTTTAGCTTGAGGATTGTGTCCCCCTTTATAGTACGGCTTTTACTAAACTCAAATTCAAAATATAAAAGAATTTAGACCTCCTTTTGAGTTGATGCCATCAACACTTGAAATTAGGGACTCCTCCATCTCGTATAACATCCTCGATTATAAATTCCCCGCTTATGAACTTGATAAATCTCATTAGTCCTCTAATTATGTAGTCATTGTCACCAAAACCCACAATTAGGGCTTGATTGCACTTTCAGGTAAAGAACAATGAAATCACACTCGATGCGCAGCTGCTATAAGAAAAAAAACGTAAGCAACTCGATGAAATCAGACACACCACACCACACTACAGGCCTAAAAACCTAGGAAAGAAAACAAAGCAGCTGAGAGAAAGAAACTCACCGAATCTAGCTTATTTTCAATTTCCTAGAAACAACACCTCCCTTTCGTTGGCCACCCTGCAGCATAAAGCACACAGAAAAGAAGCATCAGGAAGAATGGAAGAAAAAAATGCGAGAAACACACAAAAGGCAAAGACCAATTGGAGAACTAGTCTGTTCACCAAGATTCCAAAGACCAATCAAGCTAGTTGCAAGTTTCATCGCCTTTTTTTGGTACTATTTCATTGCGGCATCCACCTATGCTTTATATATTATTTGGAAATGCTAATAAGGAACTATATAAATTGGCAATCCAGCAAGGCAATTCTTGAGAAGTTGTAGGATCTCTGGTACACCTAGAGGGGGTGAATAGGCCTATAAAAATTCAACTCAAACCGAAGTCCAATTCACCCATGGCACTACCACTCTATGAGCACGGCACTGCCACACCTGCAGGAGAGATTAGTTCACGGTTCAAAATCTTCCCAACAAAATTTAGATCGGGTAAATTTCTTAGCTTTCTGCATAGTAGTAGATCATAGATCGACAGTTGAAAGTGATGGGAACACCATACACAAGTAGATCGACCTCAATCCTAGAAATCACCTCAATAACAACAAGAACACAAGTGTAGCAACACAAGCACAAGATGACACAAGGATTTATCCCATGGTTCAGCTCACCATCAAGGCTTGCCTAAGTCCACGTTGTTGAGGTATACCACTAAGGTGTTAGAGTTGTGCAACCTTACCTCATTCTCAAGTCAAGAGAGTGAACTCTTGAGATGAGGGATGATTTTACTTGCTGTAAAAGGTGGTTACAAACCTCCCGGGGCTGGCACACAAGTAGGCAAGCTCCACGGGCTATGCTCTAGCCGGCTAGGAGCCAAGCTCCAAGAGTAACAAATACAACCGTCAGCTAAGACATGAACCAAGTGCTCTTTAGAGTTTAGGAATAAATGGAGTTGCTCTCTAATCAAGTTGTGGGCCCTATTCCGTCAAGGATTGATGGAGAAATCAATAGATTTGCTTGGAGGCTTGAGGTCAACAATGGAGTGTGTGTGAGAGAGAGAGCTCCTGCTCCATTTTGAGTGTGCTGAAGTGAGGAAGAACGGAGCAGGTTGGTTCGTTTTTTCCCTTATCCCGTTGGGGAAGAAAGGGAAAGGTATATATACCCCTAGGCCCCAACGGTCACTCAAATCGTAGATAGCCGTTGGGTGAAAAAGAAAAGGTATATATACCCCCAACCCCCAACTGGACATTTCACCCAAGAGGTCGAGCGAGACGAGGTCCACGGCCTTGAGATCGGGTGAGACGAGGCCGCCACCAAAGGGTCGGGCGAGCTAGAGACCACGGCCAAAGGGTTGGACGAGACAAAGCCCACGACCAAAGGGTCGAGCGAGTTGGAGCCCGCGACCTTGGGGCTTGAGAGCCCGCAATGAAAGGGTCAGGCAAACCGGAGCCCGCCACCTTGGGGTCGGGCGAGATGAAGCCCGCGACCTAAGGGTCGGGCGAGACAGAGTTCTCGACCTTGGGGTTGGGCGAGACAGAGCCCACGACCAAAGGGTTGGGCGAGATGGAACCCACGACCTTAGGGTCGGGCGAGACGTAGCCCGCGACCCAAGGGTCGAGCGAACCAGAGCCCGCCACCTTAGGGTCAGGCGAGACAGAGTCTGTGACCTTGGGGTCCAGCGAACAAGAGCCTGCCACCTTGGGGTCGGGCAAGACGGAGCCTAAGGGTCGGGCGAGACAGAGCCCGTGACCAAAGGGTTGGGCGAACCGAAGCCCGCCACCTTGGGATCGGGCGAGACAGAGCCCGCGACCAAAGGGTCGGGTGAACCGGAGCCCACACCCAAGGGGTCAGGCAAGTCGGAGCTCACACCCAAGAGGTCAGGCGAGTCGGAGCTCACACCCCGCAAGACAGTAAGGATAATAGTAAAATGTAGACTGTCTTGGCTATGAATCCGAGGATACATATGGTTGTTTGAGCACTTGGTAGCACAGATTAGCTTAAGCATTGTGCCCCCCTTTATAGTACAGCTTTTTCTATACTTAAATTCAATATATAAAAGAATTTAAGCCTCCTTTGAGTTTGAAGCCATCTATATTTGTAGTTGGGGGCTCCTCCATTTTGTGTAGCATCCTTGAATATAAATTTCCTGCATGTTATCTCGATAAATCTCATTAGTTCTCTAATTGCGAGGTCATTATCACCAAAACCCACAATTAAGGCTTGATTGCACTTTCAATCTCCCCCTTTTTGGTGATTGATGACAACTCAATTAGAGCTTACAAAAGATATGAAATAAATACTAAGACTTTTTGAGCCATGGGTGTAGAGTCTCCCTCTAAATATGTGAATAGAGAATTGAATTCTCAAATTAGCATAAGAAGCCAAGATTCATATTTTAGTGAAAGTGATGAGGCTCCCCCTACATCCAAGCTCCTGTGGGATGCTGCATACTGTGTCAGGTATGTAAAACTTGATGCAAATGACAGTTTATGCACACATATGCTTGCTGCTGTGTGGCAGAGCTGCACCTGACTGTACTGAGCAAGACAGAGTCAAGCACCACACAGCTAGCTCAGAGAAAAGGATATGCAACCTAGTGCAATAAGATGACTTCTAATCCACACAACGATACATGTCCATATCCAATAAACAAAGAGTCAAATAGTAGCATTATTTCACAATTTAAAGTTTTGAGCAACTCTCAAACTTTCCACCTAGTGAAGACTAACACTCATCGAATAGGACATGAAGCGCAAGCTTGCGCTATTGCAAAAAGTTGTTAACCCCTCTAATTTTCTCCCCCTTTGGCATAAAGCACCAAAAAGAGAGGAAAAGAAGAATGATCAACACCTACTCGACATCTCCCTAGATGTTAGTCCAATCAATATCATCACCTCCTACAGCAGTCCCGGCACCACCGTCACAATCATCATCATCGGAGTCAATACGTGCATGGCCCTGACAGGTGAGTGGTGGCAGTGTAGCAAGTGGAATGAGTGGAATGCCTCGGCTCCTGTCTCTGACGGTATCCCTCTAGGGTCTCATCCCAATCTGCTACTCATCCCTGCTGCTCCTTCTCATCATCTAAATCTATGTCGGAGAGACTCAGAAGGTCATACTATGGAGGAGGTGGAATAGGAGGAAGTGGTGGAAGGTCCTATCCATGCTGCTGGCGTTGCTCAAGCTGTGTCTCACTACGCTCTATCAGCTGCATAGCTACACTTTTTGAAGATTGCCTTCAACCACGTGCCAAACTTCTTCATATTGCCTCCACTACGAGACCTAAAGCGGGGAGATTCAGGGATATCTACATGAGCATGAGAGTTCCCCTACTCCCTGAGTAGCTGTAGCAGGCTGAGTCTTCTCAATTTTGTAGACGGTGTGCATCCCATCCTTCAGAAAATAAAATCCAGTGACCCTCTCAATCATGAACATAAGGTAGGGGCATAGGGTAGACCCCTCCTCCCATCCTCCATGGCAAATCTCAATTCAGTCCACATGAATCTAGGGACATTGAACCTATCCCCACCTAGAGCGAATCTAGCCAACACATTTCTCACATAGCCATTAATATCTGAGGCTGCTCCATCCTTTGGGTTGATGGTGTTCCTGATGAGGTTGTTGAGGATGTAATAGAAGTTATATAGACCACTCCTCTTGCCATCTGCAATCCTTCTATCTCTTCACATATAACTGAATGTCACGGATCTCAGCTTGAGGCTCATCATGAATGTAAGTGTAACCTCTGTGCTCCTCCCCAAAGCCAAGAATCCGGCTGAAAGTGATAAAGTCAACTCGGTAGTGCCAACCATCAGTCATCCAATCAATCTCATCAGAGGTCTGGTCATAGAAGTATGTGGCATAAAACTGTGCACGGACTTCCTCATTCCAATTATACTAGAAACCCATGATGTCTGAAAGCTGGAACCTATCATAAATTTTGATCACCTTATCAAACTCAGGCTCCTCCTTCTCCTGCATCTCATCCTAATCAATATACTGCATCTTGATGATCTTGGTTTTCTTGGATGCAAGAATGGAAGTGGCATAAAAGTTGGAATGAAACTCATTCTAGAATCTGTAATCAATGCCCAAATCTTTGCGTGCTACATAGGGATTGATCTCCCTTGCCTCTCTCACTAGCTTCCAACTCTTGGAATAGTTGACAACTGCATGCTGGCGGGAGTCATCTAGAGGTGTCATGATGATCTCACCCTCAAAATCTCTCATGTGTCTGCCATCAAACTTAGAAAGATGTTGTGGGGTGTCTATCGATGCAGGGACCCATGGGATACACCACAAGGAAGAGAGGAGATCTAGTTTGATTAGGATTCCTCCCATGTAATCCTAGTAGTAATACTACCCTGTAATCCTACTAGGACTCTACATTGTAAATCGACTAGGACTCTGGCCTTCTGACTATATAAAGGAGGGCAGGGCTCCTTAGAGAGAGACAACGCAATGCAAGACAACACTTTACAATCAATCCAACACAAAGGCTAACATCGACTGGACGTGGGGCTATTACTCAATCATGGTCGAGGGCCTGAACCAGGATAAATTGACTATCTCTTGCGTTTACCGTCGAGTTCTGCATACGCTGAAGTCCAAACAAACTACCCCTGGATACCCTCGTGGTAGGCTATCGGTGGTGAAACATCGACAGGTGGTGAAACATCGATAGCTGGCGCGCCAGGTAGGGGCTTTCGGCAAAACTGCATCTGAGAGCTCGACGGACCTCGACAACATGATCTTCTCGACGGGATCAACCTTTATCTTCGGTTCATGGATCTGTGAGGCAGGCGATGATGTCAAGCTCCAGAGCTATCTCCTTGAAGATTTGGATCACCATGAAGACCTTTCTATTTCAGTGACTACGGCAGATCAACTCGTCGAAAGTTTCGCGCAGCTTGTAATGTCCGATCCAACTCAAATTTCATGGCTTTGCGCATCCAACTCAAACTCAAACTCTGCATCCGAGACGGAGTCCTACCCGAGTTCTTTCGAGATGCCAAGTTCTTTTCCGGCAGGGTTCCAGAACGCGGTTTTGGCCTATCAAGAATACAACTCGGAGTACACTCAGAGTCTTTTCAAGAAGTCAGGTCCTTTTCCATTCGGACTCCACAACATGGCAAAATCTTATCAGGCATGGCCCGAAGAACCCCTCGATCCAGTGTTTAGAATGCCACTAAAAGGAGCCTAGGAAGGTCTCGTACTAAGTATAACGTCTCAAGACTACATCATCCACTGGCCAGGTTCTATTCCTGAAGACAGTGGCACCCAACTAATCGGCACGACGACGGACAACAATTCTACCCTACCAAGAAGGAGACTCGATCTACGACCTTGAAGCCTCTACTAAAGTTGTCGATGACTCCGACAGTATGGAAACCAACGCCGATAACAGAACAATTCTCACACGAGAAGTATTCATGGTTCACCGTCCTCGATCACCATTGGTCCCCCCAAAAGCACCCGACATCAAGTCATCGGATGAATCTGAGTCCAACATATCACGCTTTATCTAGGGGCACGATGGTGAGACCAAGAATCAGAAGCAAGCTAGAGAGAGAAGAAACAAATTGAAACAAGGACGCCAATGCCGTGCTAGGCAGCGCAAGGAAGCTTGGATCAAATATGAGTCAGATCTAGCCGAGTACAATAGAAGAAAATCAGAACAAGAAGTCAAAGAAAGACGCGTGGTGAATACACCCTACAATAGGATTTGAGAAGCGCTAGAAGAACTCGGAGCGACCTCACTTCCCGGTGAGAAACAGGAACAGCTCCGGGACCTTCTTCGGTCAACAGCCCTGAGGGTACATGGCGGAGAGACCCGCTCAAGACTACCTGCTAGGTCAATGTCTCATAGATAGGAAGATCAAAACCAAAGAAAGTCTACTTTCGAGAGACTCGGACCAAGTGGAAGTCACAACAGATAAAGTAGAAGGGACCATAGTCAAAACTACCGAGTCAAACAACCAAGAATAACCAAAAGCAAAGTACCAATTCAGATAGCCCCGCAGAACTACTCTCACCAAGACGATAGTTGGCTAGAAGGAGGAGCTGAATCAGAATACACAGAAGCTGGAACGCATGATAGATTCCTCTGTTTTGTGAACAGACTTGCTTCAATACGGCTACCTCACAAGTTCAAACCATCCAACCACTCTAAATATGATGGCAAGACCAAACCAAGGTAGTGGCTTAGGATCTACTCGTAGTCAATTGAATTAGCCGAAGGAAATGATGATATCAAGACTTTATTTTTTCCCATGGCACTGGAGACCATGCCCCTCCAATGGTTCGACAAATTAAATCCAGGATCAATCAGGAATTAGGAGGACTTGCAAAGAGTTTTCTGTGGAAATTTCATGGGTATCATTATGCACCCCATCACCCATGCAGAATTAAAAGGACTCAAGCAGAAAGGAGGCGAAACTCTCAGAAATTACTATCGACGATTTGGCAAACTACGTGCTCAAGTACATGACATCACCGAACGAGAAGTAATCGAAGCTTTCTCCCACGGAATTATGGCTAGGTGGCAATTTCAAGACTTCTGCAAAAAAAACCCAAGAAACAATGAAGAATTCAGATGCATAGTAGAAAAGATGATTACTGTAGAGAAGAAGACACGAGAAAGGTTCCCAGATAAAAATAACCAAGACAACCCAGACAAGCGAAATCATCGAAACATCAGACATCAGGAAAGAAAACGTGGACCAGACAACACCGAGGCCATGGCTGATAAATCAAGGAAGTTTTCCAAACCTAGAGGGTATGACAACATTGAAAACATGCGTTGCATTTTGCATCCTAAAGGAAATCACACCACCAGAAATTGCTACACCTTCAACGAGCGATACACAAGAAAAGATAATAAGGTAAACACTAAAGAAGACAATTAGAAAAAGATGAAGAAAACCATGAAGACAAGGGATTCCAAAAATCCAGGGGGACAGTAGCAGTGATCTTCGCTGGGGCCTTAGATTCTAGAAGCAAACATCAAGAAAAGCTAGCTCTACGAACCATCATGGCAGCAGAGCCAGCTACTCTAAAATATCTCAACTGGTCACAATATCCAATCTAGTTTTCAAGAGAAGACCAATGGACTAGCGTAGGAAACGCATGCCGTTACCCACTTGTTCTAGATCCAACTATCGCCGGAATGACTATCATAAAAGTATTAATCGATGGGGGGCCGGACTCAACATCATTTTTTTAGAAACGCTAAGAAAGATGGGACTACAACTCACCAGGATGATTACACCAATGAGCACCCCTTTTATGGGATAGTACCCAGCAAGGCAGCCATGCCACTTGGACAAATCCCTCTACCGGTTACTTTTGGAACTCCCTCAAACTATCGAACAGAGTTCATCAAGTTTGAAGTTGTAGACTTCGATTCATCATATCACGCAATCCTCGGACGCCTAGCTCTGGCAAAATTCATGGCGATACCGCATTACCCGTACCTATTGCTTAAAATGCCAGGGCCCAATGATGTACTTTCCCTACGAAGTGATTTGAAGCGCGCTTTTGACTGCGACGTCCAGGCAATTCAAATTGCAGCCAAAGCACAATCCGCCGGTAGTAGAAAAGAAATAGCCATTATTGCCGCAGAAATGAACCCAGAAGAACTGGAGATACCAGCTAAAAAGCCCAGCATCCTCACACCACCAAAAAAAGCCAATGTCAAGCAGATCGACTTGGGCATCGGTGATCCCTCCAAAATGGCAACCATCAGTGCCCACCTCTCAGCAAAATAGGAACTCACGCTCACCAACTTTCTTCGGGACAACAAAGATATCTTTGCTTCGAAGCCGGCCGACATGCCAGGTGTCCCAAGAGAGTTGGTTGAGCACAGAATTGATATCAATGAGGGCTCCAAGCCTGTGAAGCAACAGCTATGACGATTCTCACCTGACAATAAAGCAGCAATTAAAAAAGAAATCACAAAGCTAATGGCAGCCGGATTCATTAGAGAAATCCTTCATCCAGATTGTCTAGCAAATCTAGTTCTAGTACAAAAAAAGAATACGGATGAGTGGTGCATGTGCATCGACTACACAGATCTCAATAAACACTGCCCAAAAGATCCTTTTGGTCTACCATGCATTGATCAGATAGTTGATTCAATAGCAGGATCTGCCCTATTATCCTTTCTTGATTACTATTCAGGATATCATCAGATCGCATTAAAGGAACAAGACCAGAGCACGACATCTTTCATCACTCCGTTCGGTGCCTATTGCTTCAAGACCATGTCGTTTAGACTCAAGAACGTTGGTGCCACATACCAAAGAGCTATCCAAACATGCCTTGGTGATTAGATCGGCAAAAACGTAGAGGCATATGTGGATGACATAGTAGTAAAAACAAAGAACCCAGACACACTAATTGAAGACTTAAAGCAAACCTTTGAAAACCTAAAAAGAAGGAGGTGGAAATTGAACCCAAACAAGTGTGTATTCGGAGTTCCTTTAGGACAACTACTCGGATTCTTGGTCAGTCATCGTGGAATCAAAGCCAACGGCAAGCAAATTTGAGCCATAATAGAAATGGGCCCTCCATGAAGCATCAAGGATGTATAGAAACTAACAGGCTGCATGGCGGCCCTCAATCGTTTCATATCAAAACTCGGCAAAAAAGGGTTACCTTTCTTTAAACTACTAAAGAAGACAGACAAGTTCGAATGGACAGAAGATGCCAACGAAGCTTTAAAAAGACTTAAGGCATACCTCAACTCCTCGCCCATTCTCACACCTCCAAAGAAAAATGAAGACATGATGCTGTACATTACAGCAACTTCTACTGTGATCAGCACAGCAATAATCATGGAAAGAGAAGAAGGGCGCATATATAAAATACAATGCCCCGTATACTACATCAGTAAAGTACTGTCAGAATTAAAAATCCGGTATCCGCATGTGCAAAAACTACTCTACGCCCTCTTGATCACTTCACGCAAGCTTCGTCACTATTTTGAAAGCCACAAGATTACCGTGGTGATAGATTTCCCACTCGGAGATATCTTACACAATAGAGACGCAACAGGGTGCATATCTAAGTGGGCAGTTGAAATTGGTGCTCTCAATATTGATTTCACCCCACGAAAGGCAATCAAATCTCAAGCCCTGGCTGATTTTGTTGCCGAGTGGACAGAGATTTAACAACCTATGTCAAATACCATCCTTGACCATTGGAAGATGTACTTTGATGGATCACTCAAGCTAGGCGGAGCCGGTACAGGCATTCTCTTCATTTCTCTAGATGGAAAGCAACTCAAGTATGTCCTTCAGATATTATGGCAAGCTACAAACAGTGAAGCAGAATATGAAGCCCTCATCCACGAACTCCGAGTAGCAATTACCCTTGGAATCAAGCGATTACTCGTATATGGCGATTCGGCAGTAGTAGTCAACCAAGTCAACAAAGATTGGGACTGCACCAAAGAAAACATGGGCGCCTACTGTGCTGAAATATGAAAACTCGAAAAACATTTTCAAGGATTAGAAATTCTACATGTCCTGTGCAACTCTAATATTGTGGCAGACGTCCTCGCCAAGCTCGGGTCTGACAAGGCGAAGGTACCACCCGGTGTGTTCATAAAAGAGTTATCAGCTCCCTCTATCAAACAACCCAGTGAAATAACCCCTGAACTCCTAGCTAAATGCACCCAGATTTTGATAATCAGCACCTCATGGACCCAGGTTTTTATCGATTACATCAAAGAGAATAATTTGCCAGCAGATAAAGCGGAGGCTACCCGAGTTATTCGTAGAAGCAAGAACTACGTCCTAGTAGGGGACAAGCTGTACAGGAGAGCCACATCATCAGGAGTACTCCTAAAATGTGTCTCGTTCGAAAAAGGCAAAGAGATCTTAGAAGAAATACACTCAGGTTGCTGTGGAAATCATGCCGCTTCAAGAACACTAGTCGGCAAAGCATTCTGAACCGGATTCTACTGGCCAACCGCTTTGAACGACGTAGAAGAACTCATCAGAAAATGCAAAGGTTGTCAAATGTTCGCAAGACAAGCTCATGTACCAGCTCACAATCTGATCTGCATTCCTCCCGCTTGGCCTTTCTCCTGCTAGGGGCTGGATCAAGTAGGACCTCTCAAGAAAGCAAAGGGCGGTTTCAAGTACATCTTTGTAGCAATTGACAAGTTCACCAAGTGGATTGAATACAAACCACTCGCAAAATACAGCGCAGCCAAAGCAGTCGAGTTCATCCAAGACATTATGCATCGCTTTGGCATGCCAAATAAAATCATCATAGATTTGGGTTCTCCCTTTATAGCTACAGAATTCAAAAGTTGGGCACAGGATTGTGGTTTCGGCATAGATTACGCATCAGTTGCACATCCAGAAGCCAACGGATAGGTAGAAAGGGCTAATGGACTTATACTAGCCGGATTAAAACCAAGATTATACGAAGAACTAGTGGACTATAGATCCAAATGGATTGAAGAATTACCCAAAGTAGTATGGGGGCTACAGACTTAAATAAGCAGAGCCACCGGATACTCACCTTTCTTCCTAGTTTATGGATCAGAAGCAGTACTACCTGCCGACTTAATCTGGACGTCACTAAGGATAGAACAATACGACGAAGGAGAAGCAGAACACACCCGGAGATTAGAACTCAATAGTATGGAAGAAGTCAGAGTAAATGCTACCCTTCAATCAGCCAGATACCTCCAAGGTTTAAGACGCCACTACAATAAGAATACCCAACCTCGATCACTCCAAATTGGAGATCTAGTACTAAGAAGAATACAAAAAACTGACGAACGCCATAAACTACTCAGTCCATGGGAAGGTCCTTTTATCATCACAAAAGTCACCAGACCAGGCACGTACAAGTTGATAACTGAAGATAGAAAAGAAGTCAACAATACATGGCACATCAGCCAACTAAGAAGATTCTACGCATGAAGACAACACAAGGAAGAACATAAATACAAGCCATAAGAGATCAACGTTCATGATCAATAAAGATAGCATTCTTCGACAACATATGTCTTATTATGGCTTTCCCCCCAGTTGTTTTCACTAAGCATGTAAACGTTCATGATCAATAAAGATGGTATTCCTCAACAACAGATGTCTTATTATGAATCTTCCTTCCCGAGTTGTTTTCACTGAGCTTACCAGCTGAGAGCAAAAGAGCTAAAAAGACGCTTGAGCCCGCCGATGAGGGTAGCTAATAAGCTAACACCCGATCCAAAAAGCAAAATGGCTGAAATCACACCTGAGCATACCAGCTGAGAGCAAAAGAGCTAAAAAGATGCTTGAGCCCACCGATGAGGGTAGCTAATAAGCTAACACCCGATCCAAAAAGCAAAATGGCTGAAATCATGCCTGAGCATACCGGTTGAGAGCAAAAGAGCTGAAAAGATGCTTGAGCCCACCGATGAGGGTAGCTAATAAGCTAACACCCGATCCAAAAAGCAAAATAGCTGAAATCATGCCTAAGCATACCGGCTGAGAGCAAAAGAGCTGAAAAGATGCTTGAGCCCGCCAATGAGGGTAGCTAATAAGCTAACACCCGATCCAAAAAGCAAAATGGTTGAAATCATGCCTGAGCATACCGGCTAAGAGCAAAAGAGCTAAAAAGATGCTTGAGCCCGCCGATGAGGGTAGCTAATAAGCTAACACCCGATCCAAAAAGCAAAATGGCTAAAATCATGCCTGAGCATACCGGCTAAGAGCAAAAGGGCTGAAAAGATGCTTGAGCCCATCGATGAGGGTAGCTAATAAGCTAACACCCGATCCAAAAAGCAAAATGGTTGAAATCACGCCTGAGCATACCGGCTAAGAGCAAAAGAGCTAAAAAGATGCTTTGAGCCCGCTGACGAGGGTAGCTAATAAGCTAACACCCGAACCAATCCTAAGATGTTTCTACAATCAGATAAAAGCCAGACAAGCAATCGACAAATCAAGAAACTATGACAAGACAATGATCTTCATACCCCGAGTTGTTTACACGGCACAGATAAAAGCAAAATAAGCACTCGACAAGTCAAGGCTCAGATAAAAGCCATACAAATGCTCGACCTATCAAGGAATTGTCCTACAACGGATGAAAGAACATGACCACTCTAAACTATGGATGTGCGCCATGTCCAAGAAATGACTACTCAGAAAAAATTCTGATCACTTGGACAACTCATTTGAAGAATAAACAAGGCGAAGACATCCATGCAAAGAAGACATCAACGAAAAATAAAGAATCTTCATTCAAAAAGGAGTATAATATCCTATTACAGAGGCTGGCGTACAAAGGTCAATTACATCAAGCATCGTCATCAGGAGAAGAAATATCAATATTAATATTATCCACAATCCTCCAGGCTAAATCTTTGACCTCAAGCTCCACCTTTTCAATGGCATCCAGAAATTCTTGACTCTCGGCTTCCTCTGCAATCTTGGACAAAGGGACTCCGGAGCAAGAACCCAGACCCAGGCAAGAACATTTCTGGTACATTCAAGATATACAAGAACTACAAAATACGCCCAGGGGCTGCTCTACTTTATAAACTATCATATTCATGACTACGGAGATTGTAGACCACGCAACAAAATGCTCGATGAATCGAAACAGCACACCAGGAGGGTATTTATAGACCAAAGAAGCAGTGCACATGGATTGAGAGTACCAACGAAACAAACCTAACAAAGGACACAGTGAAAAGACAGAATTCAATAAAAGAGGACTCGGGCAGTGAAGGAACAGTACTCAAGGACGAGCATATTCGAAAGGATATACCAACACTGTACAACTCATGAACAAACAACATTTACACTCAACCACCACCATACAACTACATCTAATAATAGCAGACTACCAAAGAATATGCCAAGACCCTGCAACCGAGTTCTTTCTGAATAAAAGAACCCGGATATATGCTCGGGGGCTGCAACAGGAGAGGTTTTTAGTTCTTTGAACAACTCAGATTCAAGACCCTCCAACTCTTTGTTCCAAATAGCAAGAGGTTCGGGGGCTACACAAGACAGCAGTTTTCAAACAACATAAGATTCAAGACCCTCCAACTTTTTGTTCCAAATAGCAAGAGGCTCGGGGGCTACACTCAGTGAGTGCACTTTTTTCTTCGAAAAAGCGCACATCACCAAGAAGACTTCTTCAAGACAGACCACTTCAATGCCTCACGACAAAAAGAACCCGGACCGAGCTATATCTGAGTTCTTTTTGATAAATGACCCGAGTATATGCTCGGGAGCTCTTCGACGAAGAATCAGAATAATTTCAAGACAAGACCCTCTAGCTCCTTGTTCCAAATAGCAAGAGGCTTGGGGGCTATACCCAGATGGATGTACTTTTTCTTCAAAAAAGCACACACCGCTAGAAGATCCCAAGAAGTGCTACATGGTTTCACTCAAGAAAGCACTCAAGCGATGCTTGTTCCTGCTCGGCAAGACCTAGAGGAACAAAACAAGGCTTCCGGAGTTCAACCATGAAGTGCTTGGGGGCTTGTCGATGCGAGACCCACAGGATACACCGCAAGGAAGAGAGGAGATCTAGTTTGATTAGGATTCCTCCCATGTAATCCTAGTAGTAATACTACCCTATAATCCTACTAGGACTCTACATTGTAAATCGACTAGGACTCTAGCCTCCTGACTATATAAAGGAGGGCAGGGCTCCTTAGAGAGAGATAACACAACGCAACGCAAGACAACACTTTACAATCAATCCAACACAAAGGCTAATGCTGACTAGATGTAGGGCTATTACTCGATCATGGTCGAGGGCCTGAACCAGGATAAATCGACTATCTCTTGCGTTTACCGTCGAGTTCTACATACGCCGAAGCCCAAACAAACTGTCCCGGGTACCCCCGTGGCAGGCTATCGGTGGTGAAACATCAACAGTGTCGGGAATGGCATCAGTGGTACAACCTGTCATCTCCAGCCTCTCCTCATCTTCAATGTATTGCTCACGCCTCCCCTTGTCACCAAGTCCCCTTGGAGATGCACTTCTGCCTGCTGCTGTTGACCTCCCTCGACCACGACGAGGTAGATCCTTGTCTCTCTGCTCATTCATCTTCTTTTCCCCCTTCAGTCATTATCTCCGTGATCCATCTTCTCAACCAAGGATAGGAGAGAAGAGGGAAGAAACTGCTCAGGCCTAGGGGTAGTAGCAGCCATTAGCGTCGTTGAGGGAGAGCTGGTAGCTACCGTGGCACTGCTAGAGATTGGCAATGCGCGGCCAAGCAACAGCGACAGCATGGGCATGAGAGGAGAAAGAGAGGCGCAGGCATCGGTGTCGGGGGGAAAGTGAGAGAGGGAAGGAAGTTACTGTGGTCCTGAGGATAAGAGGAAGAATAAATGGGCCCTATAGTAAAACTGTTTGGGCCAAATTTCAATTGAGATTCAAAGTGCGGCACTACCGCATGGCAGGCGTGGCAGTGCCACACTACCCAAAATAGTGGGAGTTAGCTATAATCTATATGACTCTCTCTGTATTAGATATGGACACATGTCACCTATATACCATGACCAGAAACAAATAATCAGTACAGACCATGATCGTGATACATAAGTTGTCTTTTATAAATCATTTTCATGCATAGTATGGAAATTTTCAACTCTTTTGCCTAGATACTAGTTTATCAAACAGAGGCATGATAAAATTCAAACCACGTTACGAGAATCAAGGATATTTAGCTCACTACGTAAAGCACAAAATCTTGACTCGTCGAGGGGCTTTGTGAAGATATTGGCTAGTTGCTTTTTGGTGCTCACATGGTGAATTTTGATATCTCCTTTGGTTTCATGATCTCTCAAGAAATGATGACGGATGTCTATGTGCTTGGTTCTAGAGTGACTTACGGGATTATTTGCAAGCTTAATGGCACTCTCATTGTCACATAATAATAGGATTTTGGTAAAATAACATCCGAAATCTTGAAGGGTTTGCCTCATCCAATGTAGTTGAGCACAACATGCACCGACTGCAACATACTCGGCCTTGGCAGTGGAAAGGGCTACATAATTTTGCTTTTTGGAACTCCAAGACGCTAGGGATCATCCAAGGAATTGACATGTCCCTGAAGTGCTTTTTCGATCTACTTTGCAACCAGCGTAATCAAAATCCAAATGCCCAAGTAGATCAAACTTAGAGCCCTTAGGATACCACAAGCCAAGGTTAGGAGTGTGTACTAGATATCTCAAGATTCTCTTAACGGCCACTAAATGACACTCTTTAGGGTTAGCTTGAAATCTAGCACACATGCACACACTAAGCATAATATCGGGCCTAGATGCGCACAAATATAGTAGAGAGCCGATCATGGAATGATATACCTTGGTATCCACGGGTTTCCCTTTAATGTTGAGATTAAGATGTCCATTGGTTGACATGGGAGTTTGATAGGCTTGGCATTCACCATGTCAAACTTCTTGAGCATATCATGGGTGTACTTTGTTTGGCTAATGAAAGTTCCATCCTTCACTTGCTTGATTTGAAATGCAAGGAAGAACTTCAATTCACCCATCATGGACACTCAAATCTCTTGGTCATGATCCTACTAAATTCCTCACAAAAAGAATGATTAATACTACCAAATATTATGTCATCGACATATATTTGGCACATAAATATATCTTTCCTAACTTTATGAGTGAAAAGGGTAGGGTCGGCTTTGCCTATTTCAAAGCCTTGTTTAAGCAAGAATTCCTTAAGGCATTCATACCATGCTCTTGGTGCTTACTTAAGCCCATAGAGTGCCTTTTGGAGTTTGTAGACGTGGTTGGGGAACTTGGGATCTTCAAAACCCGGTGGTTGCTCAACATAGACAATTTCTTAAATGGGGCCATTGAGGAATGCACTCTTCACATCCATTTAATATAGCTTGAAATTGTGATGAGCGGCATAGGCTAGAAGCATTTGGATTGCTTCAAGTCTTGCCACCGGTGCATATGTTTCCTCAAAGTCCAAGCCCTCTACTTGAGTGAAACCTTGAGCAACCAATCTTGCCTTGTTTCTTGTCACCACACCATTCTCATCTTGCTTGTTGCGGAAGACCCACTTGGTGCCAATGATATTGGTGTTGGGTCTCTCCACCAAGGTCCACACTTGGTTTCTTTCAAAGTTATCGAGCTCTTCTTGCATGGCCATCACTCAATCTGGGTCTCCAAGTGCTTGCTCAACCTTAAGAGGTTCTAAAGAGGAAACAAATGAGTAATATTGGCAAAAGTTTTCTAAATGTGAACGAGTTATTACCTCCTTTCGAAGACTCCCAAGGATGTTATTAACAGGATGATCCTATTGTATTGTTTGCCTTAGCCTTGGATAATCAATGGCCTCTTGTCCAACTTTTGGATCTTCATTATCTTCTTGCTCGAATATAGGTTGTAGGTTCTGTCCTTGAATAAGAGTTGGACTTGCTGCTGCTATTAGAGGGAGTGCGGCACTGCCACTCTTATGTGCGGCATTGCTGCTCTACTAATTTGCAGCAGGGGTCGGCCCCCCTCAGCATCAGGTACGTCAGCGGAACTTTGTTCATCAGCAGCTTGAGGAACCACCACTTTAGTGACTTCATCTTCTTGTGGTCTAATATCACCAATAGCCAGTTGCTTGATTGCTTCACATGGTGGATCCTCCTTTCTTACAATACTTGAATCAACTTGCTCCATTTGAGAGCCATTAGATTCATCAAATGTTACGTCTACCACTATTTCAACTCTCCTAGAGGTTTTGTTGAAAATACGATAGGCATGTTCATTTGATCCATAACCAAGAAGAAAACCTTCATCAACCTTAGGTGCAAACTTAGAGGTTTTGGGTTTCTTATTAAGTATGAAATACTTGCACCCAAACACTCTAAAGTAGAATGTCTTTGGTTTGTTACCGGTTAGAAGCTCATATGAAGTTTTCTTCAACTTCTTGTGTAGGTAGAGGCAGTTGATGGCATGTCAAGCGGTGTTGATGGCTTCGCACCAAAAGAAGTCTAGCGTCTTGTACTCATCTAGCATTGTCCTTGCCGTATCAATTAGTGTACAATTCTTTCTCTCTACTACACTATTTTATTGAGGGATGTATGGAGTTGAAAACTCATGCTTGATGCCCTCTTCATCAAGAAACTCCTCAACTTAGGTGTTCTTGAATTTGGTCCCATTGTCTCTTCTCATTTTCTTAATGGGGAGACCGAACTCCTTTTGAGCTCTTCTAATAAAAGTCTTCACTTTATCTCTAACTTGACACTTATCAAACAAGAAAAATACCCAAGTGAAATGGGAATAATCATCAACAATAACAAGACCATATTTGTTACCCCCGATACTTAGGTAGGCAACTAGTCCAAAGAGATCCATGTGTATGAGCTCCAATGGTTGCGTTGTGGTCATGATGCTCTTTGGTGGGTGAGGTATGCCAACTTGCTTTCCGGCTTGACAAGCGCTACATATCCTATCTTTCTCAAAGTGAACATTCATTAGCCCAAGGATGTGTTTATCTTTTAGAAGTTTGGCCTTCCTCATCCCAACATGGGCTAGTCGACGATGCAAAAGTGAACCCATGCTAGATTTTGTCACTAAACAAGTCTCAAGCTTAGCTTTACTTTTGTTGAAATTAACTAAGTAAAGCTTGTTCTTTAATTAACCCATAAAGACAATAGAGGAATCCTTCCTTCTAAAGACTTCCTCACCCTTATCTGAAAAGACACAATTGTAGCCCATCTCACACAATTGAGAAATGGACAATAAATTATAACTCAACGAATCAACATGTAATACATTTGTAATTGAATGCTCAAGGGTTATAGCAACTTTATCGAGACCAATCACACCCCCCTTTGAATTGTCTCCAAAGACAATATTTTCATTTGAGTGTGTCATCGGGGAATATGATGAGAACATACTCCTTTCTCTGGTCATATGATTTGTACATCTACTATCAAGCACCCAACTTGATCCACCGGAGGAGTATGCCTGCAAAACAGATTTAGTTGCTTGATTTAGGTCCCCAATTGACTTGGGGCCTTGCATGTTAATCACAAGAAATTTAGGAAACCAAATAGAAGTATTCCTATATGTGTTGGCTTCCTTTCCAACATATTTGGCAACCACTTTTCCATTGTTGTTGTTCCTTAAAACAAAACACGAAGTCAAGCTTTGTCGGTGTGGTTGAAATTTTGGTTGATAGGCATACTTGTTCATAGTACCCCACACTGATTCTTTTGGCTTCTACTGAACCTATTTCTGCTGGGACACCTTCTTCTTAGGCTTAGTTTGATCAGGAGCAGAATTGGTAGCCTTCCCATTTTTGCGGGGAGCGGCATAGCCGGCCTTTGCTGTGGCACTGCCGCTGTCTATGCAGGCTGATCTATACCAACTCTTTCCTTCCTCTTAAACTTGACACACTCATAGCCATTTATGATCTTTCTTCCATTTGTCTTGGCTCCTGCAGTGTGCCTAAGCCCATGCTTGATTGAGGGGTGTCTCCCTTGCTTGAATTGAGGCACTTTTGAATCATTTGCCTTCTTGACACTTACTTGAGCCTTACCACTCAAGTAGCCCTTGCCAATGATCTCATTGAGTCTAGCAATTTCTTTTCTCATTGCCTCCATGTTTACAAGGTTAGTGGAATAATTATTCAAATCAATATTATAACATTTTCCATTACCTTGACTAGTAGAGGTAGTAGAGGCATCCTTTGCTTTAGAGGGATGTGAGTTGCTATCCCAAAGAATGTTATATTGTATCTCAAGTTCTTTGTGCTTTTCATCTAAGTCACAATACTTTTTTCTTGAGAGCAATATTTTCTTTCTTTGTGATAGCATGGTCCCCTTGTTTTTTGGCCAAGGCCTTATGCAAGGATTCCACCTCACTTCTCTCTAATGCAAGAGCTTCTTTGCTAGCAATATAGAGATCCTCTTGTTGGATAAGAGTCTCTTCTCTAGATTCTAGCTTGGCTTGGACACTCTCTAAATCCTCCATTAGCTTAGTGATGAATAATTTAGTCTTTCTATCCAAATTTTTAGTTATCATATTTATTTCTTCATCACTAGATTTATCATCACTAGAGCTATCACTAATATCACTACTAGAGATATCACTAGGAGGTGGAGGTGGAGGAGCTTTGGCCTTAGATTAAGATTTTACCTTCTCACCCTTTGCCATAAGACACATATGAGGGGAGTAGTAGTCATCATCGGACATGTTGGTGAAGAAGATGGCTCATGGATAGCAATGGTTGCAACTTTCTCATCTTCTTCACTTGAACTTTCTTTAGTTGAGTCCCATTCATGCCCAATGTGAGCCTCTCCCATGTACTTCTTGCTCTTTCTACGGTCGGCCTTCTTCTCTTTCTTGTCCTTCTTGTATTTGTTTTCCTTGATCTCATATGGACACTTGGCAATGAAGTGATTGATGCTTCCACAATTTTAGCATGTTCTCTTTTTTTGTTTGGGAAGCTTCTCTTCACTACCTTGTAGCCTTGCTTCTTTAGCCCCTTGTGATACCTCCTCATAAAGAGAGCAACATCATCAACTTTCTCATATTTGTCATCATCATGTTCACTCTCACTAGAGGATGAGGTGGTCTCTACTCTTTCTTGAACATGCTTGCTTGCTTTGGGTTTGCTAGTTGAATCTTGCTTGTTGATCTTGGACTTGCTAGTAGAGCCTTACTTGCTTGATTTGTTGGCCTTGAGAGCTACATCCTTGTTGATCTTGATGCCTTCTAGCTTTGCTTGCAATTCTTCAAGCTTCTTCCTCTCATTAGCTTCTTCTCTTTGCATATCAAAGGTCAAGATCCTCCCAAGTACATCATTTGGTGTGAAGTACTCAAACTTTTTGTCTCTAATTAAAGTGACTATGGTCTCATTTCTAGGTGAATAAGCTTCCAACATAATCTTGACAACTTTATGATCATCTAACTCATCACAACCATAGCCTCTAATCTTGCCCACCATTGTCATCAACCTATCAAACATCTCTTGTGGCCCTTCTCCATCCAAGATAACAAATCGGTTGAGATTGGACATCAACAAATCAATTCTTGCCTTTCTCACTTTGTCAACTCCTTTATGTGCAAGATGCAAAGTATCCCAAATTTGCTTGGCAACATCCACACCAATCACTCTATTGTACTCATCACCATCCAAGGCACTAAGTAGCACACTGGTAGCTTGACCGTTGAGGTAGATGATTCTCATTTCTTCCATGGTTGGATTCTTGGGATCAACAGGTGGCTCAAATCCTTTGCAAACAACCTCCCAAATTCTAGGATGAAGACCTATAAGATAGGCTCTCATCAAGTGCTTCCATCTGGCAAAGTTAGTCCCATCAAAATGAGGTAACTTGCCCGTGGGCACATTGATGAAAGACTTGCGATCATGGTTAGTCATAGACATAGAAGAATAGTTAAAGGATACGGCGGCATATTTATTTTCATCATTCTTCTTGCCCTTTCCTTTCTTATCCTTCTTGCTATGTACTTGGTAGGACTCATCATCATCACCATCTTCGGAGCTGCTAGATAGCTCACTTAAAGATGCATAGGAGGCTTTTGCTTCTTGTTCCTTTTTCTTTCTTGCTTCTCTTCTTTTTCTTCTAGCTTTTCTCTTGAGTCTTCTTTCTTTTTTTCTTGCTTTCTTCTCTTCTAACCGTTGCTGCTCCTTCTTCTTCTTCTTCTCTCTTGCTTCTCTTTTCTCTTTTCTAGCTGCTCTTTTTCTTCTTCTTTCTTCTTCATTTTGAGCTTTTTCGGCATCTGTTGCCTCCAGCTATGGGAGCGCAGAGTTGCTCGTTGTAGAGGCGCTAAGCTCACTGCTGTCGGTGTGATGCAGCCCAACGTCCTCCAGATCAATGTTGATGGGCTTCACAACACCGGATCCTCCCCTGGGCTCCATACCTCATGCGGTGAAGCGCACATGAGGTAACCCGCTCTGATACCACTTGTAGGATCTCTGGTACGCTTAGAGGGGGTGAATAGTCTTATAAAAATTTAACTCAAACTGAAGTCAAATTCACCCACGGCACTGCTGCTCTATGAGCACGGCACTTTCGCACCTACAGGAGAGATTAGTTCACAATTCAAAATCTTCCAACAAAATTTAGATCGGATAAATTTCTTAGCTTCCTACAAAGTAGTAGATCATAGATCGACAGCTGAAAGTGGTGGGAACACCACACACAAGTGGATCGGCCTCAATCCTAGAAATCACCTCGACAACAAGAACACAAGTGTAGCAACACAAGCATAAGATGACACAAGGATTTATCCCATGGTTCAGCTCACCACCAAGGCTTGCCTAAGTCCACGTTGTTGAGGTATACCACTAAGGTGTTAGGGTTGTGTAACCCTACCTCATTCTCAAGTCAAAAGAGTGAACTCTTGAGATGAGGGGTGATTTTACTTGTTGCAAGAGGTGGTTACAAACCTCCTGGAGCTACCATACAAGTAGGCAAGCTCCACGGGCGACGATCTAGCCTAGCTAGGAGCCAAGCTCCAAGAGTAACAAACACAACCGCTGGCTAAGACATGAACCAAGTGCTCTTTAGAGTTTAGGAATCAATGGAGTTGCTCTCTAATCAAGTTGTGGACCCTTTTCCCCCAAGGATTGATGGAAAAATCAATAGATTTGTATGGGGGCTTGAGGTCAACAATGGAGTAAGAGAGAGAGAGAGAGAGAGAGAGAGAGCTCCTACTCTGTTTTGAGTGTGCTAAAGTGAGGAAGAAGGGAGCAGGTTGGTTCATTTTTTCCCATATCCCATTGGGAAAGAAAGGGAAAGGTATATATACCCCCCAGGCCCCAACGGTCACTCAAATCACAGATAGCCATTGGGAGAAAAAGAAAAGGTATATATACCCCCAGCCCCTAATGGACATTTCACCCAAGAGGTCAGGCGAGACGAGGTTTGCGGCCCTGAGATCGGGTGAGACAAGGCCACCACCAAAGGGTCGGGTGAGCCGAAGCCCACGACCAAAGGGTCGGGTGAGATGAAGCCCATGACCAAAGGGTCGGGTGAACCGGAGCCCACCTCCTTGGGGTCGAGCGAGATGGAAACCACGACCTAAGGGTCGGGCGAGATAGAGTCCGTGACCTTAGGGTCGGGCGAACTAGAGTCGACCACCTTGGGGTCAGGCGAGACGGAGCCCGCGACCTAAGGGTCGGGTGAGACAAAGCCCATGACCTTGGGGTCGGGCAAGATGGCACCCGCGACCAAAGGGTTGGGTGAACCAGAGCCCGCCACCTTGGGTCCAGCAAGATGGAGCCATGGCCTAAGGGTCAAGCGAGATAGAGTCCATGACCTTGGGGTTGGGTGAACAGGAGCCCACCACCTTGGCGTCAAGAGAGATGGAGCCCATGACCTAAGGGTTGGGCGAGACAGAGCCCGTGACCAAAGGGTCGGGCGAACCAGAGCCTGCCACCTTGGGGTCAGGCGAGACGGAGCCCGCGACCAAAGGGTCGGGTGAACTAGAGCCCGCACCTAAGGGGTTGGGCAAGTCAGAGCTCACACCCAAGGGGTCGGGCGAGTTGGATCTCACACCCAAGGGATTGAGCGAGTCAGGAGCTCACACCCCATAAGACAGTAAGGATAATAGTGAAGTGTAGACTGTCTTGGCTGTGAATCTGAGGATGCACGTGGTTGTTTGAGCACTTGGTAGCACATATTAGCTTAAGCATTGTATCCCCTTTATAGTATGACTTTTCCTATACTCAAATTCAATATATAAAAGAATTTAAACCTCCTTTGAGTTTGAAGCCATCTATATTTGTAGTTGGGGGCTCCTCCGTTTTGTGTAGCATCCTCGAATATAAATTCCCTATATGTCATCTCAATAAATCTCATTAGTTCTCTAATTGCGAGGTCATTATCACCAAAACTCATAATTAAGGCTTGATTGCACTTTTAGGACTAAGCAACAAAAATCAAGTTGCAATCCAGTAATGCAAGCCGGTAGCCTAAGTAGAAAACAACTAAGAAGGAAAGGTAGGTGGCTAAAATGCAGAGATCTTTTTGGACTACACTCTAACACATTGACTATATCTATGTAGAGGGGATGGAACCCAGTCATGAAAATATTACTAAAATGGGCTATGGCATAGATAAATGAAGATTAAGACATATATTTGCTTGTAGATTTATATTTCATTTCAAGTATAAATAGATTTCCTTGGTAGCTATGCACAGAATCACACACATGTATCATAGGCAGTCATCTGAAGTATAGAACAAGGTCACTTTCCTCGGTAGCACAGATTGTTGTCAACCAGAGATCTGCACACACATAGATGGAGAAGTCATTAGGCTTTGGTATGATAACACTAAACTATTAAAGGGTCTAAATCTAAACAACTCATAGGCACCGTGTGCTACCTTCTGGCCTCCCTGTGTCCAATTAATTTTATGTGGTATAGGATATAGTATTTTGTATCAAGACAACTCCATCAATAAAAAAGCAAGTTCTATAGCTTCATAAATTGTGAAATGTTTGCCTAAATAAAAAAATTACCTTTTTCCCTTATGGAGCAAAGCAAGATGGTAACAATTTGCAATGGGGAAATTGAAAATATGAGATGCTAATGTCAATTGGGAGCTTTCTAACCTTTGTCTAGGTAACAAACACATATGGTATGGTAGAGTACAAGTCAAATTGAGATATGATCATGAACCAGTAAATCTGCCCAAAGCAAATAAAAAGGGATCAAAATAGATATCGAAATAATCAAACACAGGGATAAAAGAAAAGAAGGGAAACCAAAATACTATGCTTCATCTCTGCTATGCAGGTAGTAGCGTTCATCTACTCCATTGCCCACCTTCTTCCTTTTCTGTTTCCCAGCTTCATCCATGCTTCTGGCTACTCAGCTACTGTGGCCAGCGCCTATCTACTTCGCTGCTATGCATAGAACCCCACACCTAAAATCTTTGATTTGATATTGAGTAGAGCGAGATTATGCTATAAGTGTAGGAAGGAGAAATATGCCGATTGGAGGAAGAAAGAAATAGAAACAGTTGCCATATGTAGTCAACTAAAGCGATAAGAGTAGTCCAGAGGACTAAGGACTGAGGAGACCACAAATCCATTAAATGCAAGGAGAAAATAGCCTGAATAAAAATCGATAGGGCACATACACAAATCAAATGAAGCCTCCTCATGTGATTCTTGCTCCTCGACTGCATTCACAGCGCTACCTCCTCATGTGATTCGCGCTCTACCTCCTCTCCTCCTCCCTATTTGAGCAGGAGAGGAGGGCGCACCGCTCATGGAGCACGGCCATCAGGCGACGTCCAGCTCCCATTCACCACCGCCATCACTCCCCGTGGCTGGCTCTTGGCAGCCGCATGGGCCACTCCTGCTCTGTCAAAACATAGTGCTGCAACTGCTACCCTATAGTTTCCCCTTCATCGAACCAGGACCTAGTAAAAGTGACCATGACACCTAAGAGGGGGAGTGAATTAGGCAACTTAAAACTCTAACTCTAAACTATGATCTCTTTTTCTATCCTTAACAAAACCTATGCAAAAAGATAAACTATCTAAATGTGCAACTATGGTTTTGCTAGTGTATTGCTATCTCTACCGCAAAAGGAGTTATGCAAACAATGTAAATGCGAAAGCTAAAGAGTAAGGTAGAGATATGCAAACTCCCGTCGATGACTCTGGTATTTTTACCGAGGTATTGAGAAGTGTGCAAGCTTCTCCCTAGTCCTCATTGGAGCCCCTCACAAGGAATCCCTCACAAGGGCCAAGCTCTTGGTTGGATAACTCCATGGATAGCCTCGGGCCTTCTCCATGCGCAAGTGGGTCTCTGATGTGCCTTCCGGCAAGCCTCTCCCAGATGCTCTCTGCCGTCTTCACTATCAAGCTTTCGGCTGAAACATCGTGGGCCATGTTCCCTTCGGTACACGGTGGTGGCCACACCACAAACGCAGTTGGTGTGATCTCGCAAGACCATAAGCCCCTCCGATGTACAACAATGGTGCGCGCAAGCATCGAGTGGTAAGAGGTATGCAAACCTCACTAAACACTAGGCCTAAACCTAGAGCAAGCTCATAAGCGGTGGTCTAATCAACCTAAGCACTTCGCAAAAGCACCTACGCTAATCATCTAATGAATTACTAAGCACTATGCAAGTGGAGATCTCTAAAATGGTGTATCAACACCCTTGGTATGTTTTCTCAGCTCCACTCTACTTAAATGGTCGGTTGGGAAGGTCTATTTATAAGCCCCACTGAAAAAGTAGTTGTTGGGGATGAAACCTAGCTTTCTGCTACTGATCGGACGCTGCTTTTGTCCTGACCGGATGTGTCCGGTCATCCCGATCGTTGGAGTGTGCGCATTGATCGTCTGAGTCCTGGTCACTATCGATCGGACGTGTTCGGTCGCGCTGGTGCCAGCTCTAGAACCTCTCTAGACTTGAATGGACACTACAGTCCCGCGTCTGGTTGAACACCCTCCAGCGTTTGGTCAGTGCTGAGCTATTGTTGCGATAGTGAACAGTGTCATCGGTGCATCCGGTCACTGCTTCGCCCAGCGTCCAGTCACAGCTAGTTGACGCCTGTTGTTGCTGAGCAACTAATCGGACGCGTCCGGTCCCTATAAGGGCCGCATCCGGTCACCTCTACATAGCTCGTGTCTTCGTGATCTTGCGTTCGACTTGGTTTCTATCTTCGTGCTTGGACTTTGCTTGATATCTTGGATCCTCTCTTGTGCTTCTAGGGTCTTGCTTAAGGTGTTGATCATCGAATCATCATGTTGTCTTCATCTAAGTCATGTCTTGCACCCTATTGAACTACAAAACAATCACTTGCAAATTCATTAGTTCAATTTGGTTGTGTTAGGTCATCAAATACCAAAATCTAAAGTAAATGGGCCTAGGGTCCATTTTTCTTATAATTTTCCCCCTTTTTGGTGATTGATGACAACACGATCAAAACAAGCAAATAATAAATTTTTGGAATTTAAAAACTGTTTACTTGCTAGGATGCAATGCAAAGGGTAAGGTTCTATGATGCTAAAAGATACCACATGTAAACATCTTTGGAAACTTATCAGTGCCCTAGCAAATGTCCCCATGTAGTATTATGGATTTAAGCATCCCCTAACTCCATAATCCATTATCCTCCCTTTCTCGGACCATTACCACTTGTAAATTATTATGATCGGGCTTGCTTTTGGTCCTACAAATTCTCCCCTTTGGAATCAAACACCGAAAAGGAAGACATTAGTAGCACAAGGGAGGGTCAAACTTTGTGATCCTTTGTATGTGGATTGGAATAGGTCACAAAATTTGACTCTCACATTACATAGACTAAGTTCCCCCTAAATATATGCATACATATGATGGAGAATGTAGTTTATGTATAAGTGGCAAATCAATGCTCAAGGGAGTTTAATCTATATAATGCATGGAGAAAGTATATAAATAACAAAGTGAGATCAACATGATGATATCAGTTTAGAAATACCATATGTGGAAACCAATTTGATTTATACCACTTGCAATAGGTGGTGGATATTTGAAGTATGATGCTTAACTCCGGGGACTCCATTTTCCTTGCAATGAGACTACTACACACATGATAAGCTTGAAAAGGTGTTAGTCTCAAAGCATCCAACTTGTAGAGTAACCTCCCCCTAAATTTGTGCACACAAGTATGGAATACTTGTAGGAGATATGTACATTGATTTTAGAATAAAAAATACCACTTGAAAGATGACATCACATGAATGTGAGAATCATTTTTGAAGGTGATATTCGGGAGAAATTATCTACAATTTAGACTTTGGCACATATTAGATGAACAATTGTAAAACAAGCTATGTGATGTGCTCCTAAACAATTAAACCATGTAGGTTTGCTCCAAGGGTTAAGAATGAAACCGAGCAAGCTTACCATAAGATAGACCTAGTGTATGCAAGACAAAAGATTAAACATGCAAATGCAAACCTAGGTATGAAAAGGAACTAGATGCTAATTGAGATTGCAAGAAATTAAATCTAGTTACCTAACATGGGATGGAGAATTTGGGTCCATAGTATTCACTAACCCACTTGGCAATTGACATGATCCAATGTGATGCACTCCATGAAATGCACCCATACTTTGCCAAGTCTCCAAATTCCCCAAAGTCCATCGGACTTCTCACTTCCCTTTCGGGATCCAAACCTTCTTGGTGCTCTTCATGTTGAAAATGATCTCCTTTGGCACCCAAAAGCGTTCGACCCCATTGTTGACTTGCTTGTTCACCTTGATGGCCACCACCTTGTCAATTTTCTTCTTCTTCAAGAGATAAGGTGTGGAGGCCTTTTTGTCCACCTTGTTGGTGTAGGTGTTGGAGAGCTTGCTTGTTTCCTTTTTGTTTTTCTCTTTCTTCTTAGCTCCTCCTCCATTCTTCATCTTGCACTCATAGGACTTCTAGCCTTCCTTGTGGCATACGTAGCAAACCATGGTTTGTCCTTCATCAAGCTTCTTCACTCCCTTGACAGTGTTATCTTGATGAAGTTGGGCTTGCTCTGTTTTGCCTTTTACTTGAGTCAAGTCCTTGGTAAGGCGGGCCACTTCTTGCTTGAGTTGCTCATTCTCCATTGCAACCTCTTGTATGTATATATCTACAACAACTTTCTCAACACAAACTTGGTTGCAAAAGGGTGAGTCTAAACATAAATCATTGCAAGAAGTAGAGGAATCCTTTTTAGGCATGTCAAAGATAGAACTTTTCTTTTTAGGTGCCTCCATGGGGGTAGAACCGACGGCTTCAAGATTAGCAACTTTATTAGTTAGCTCATCACAATGTTTGCACGTAGTTTCCTATTTTAGCAAGCAAACTTTTATAATCATCTTGTGAGTTAGCTAACTTCTTTAATTTTTCATTTTTCTTTACAAGTTGCTCATCATTGATTGTGCTAATTATTTGTGTTTGCACTAGTCTCAAGTTGCTCAATTTTAGTAGATAGCTCCATATTAAGATTGGCAAAAGTTTCATATTGTTCAAGCAAAGTAGTATAAGCTTGTTGTGAGCTATCTAGTTTTTCTTCTAATTTTTCAAGCTTCTTTTGTTGACTAGTGCAAACTTTAGCAAAGTTAAGATTTTCTTGCACAATTTCATCATAAGAAGGTAGCTCATCATCACTATCACTATTATTGTCACTATCACTAGGGATAGATTTTTTATTACCTCGTGCCATAAGGCACACACGTAAGATGCTTGATGATGAGTGCTTGTGCCCTTATCTCTTGTGATGGTCTTCTTCTTCACTTGAAGAATCATCCCATGACCTTATTGATATGAGGCTTTGTCCTTGCATGCCTTCTTCTTTGTCTTGGGTGTGGGCTTATTTGGACAAACTTCCACAAAGTGCCCCAACTCACCGCATCCATAGCATCCTTTCTTTCTTTGCTCATTTCTTTGATTGGTGAAGATGAAATCTTAAATTTGGATGGGCACACCCTTGATATTGAGCCTTTGGATCATCTTCTCCACCTTGTTGATGAGTTTGATTGATTCTTCATCAATGTCAAAGATGGAGGAGAAAGATTGATTATCATCACTTGAATCTTCATCATCATCATCCTCATCTTCTTCTTCATCTTCACTTGAGGAGCTTGAGCTTAAGCTTAGTCTCAACTTACTTGCCCTTCATCTTCTTTTTCTCACTACATGCGAGAGCTTTGTCTTTGCTTGATGAAGATGCTTCTTCTTGACCCATCTTACAGTGACATTTCAAATGCCACTATCTTGCCAATGACTATGGCCGGGGTCATGGTGCTCAAGTCCTCCATATTGTGAAGGATGGTGATGATGCTTGCATATTTCTTTTGTGGTAGCACGAAGATGATCTTCCTCATGATGTCCGTATCATCTAGCTTCGTTAATCCTATTGAATGGAGCTCATTGATAATTAGATTCAAACAAGAATACATATCATGAATAAGCTCATCATCATTCATTTTAAAGGAATCATAATTTTGTTTGGCTAGACAATGTTTTTGCTCACGGACATTAGTTGTGCCGTCATGGAGCTCTTGGAGCTTTAACCAAATTTCATGTGCCGTATTTAAAGTGAACACTTGGTTAAACACATCCATGCTAAAAGATTCAAACAAGCAATTTTTAGTTCTAGCATTAAAATGAATTTCTTTTTCTTTACTCTTTGTGGGTTTATCGGGATTCTTAATGGGTTTCATCCCATCACGAGTGACTCTCCAAACACCCAAATCTACCTGCCTCAAGGTGACACACCATTCTAGCTTTATAGTAGGGAAAGTTAGTGCCGTTAAAGTGTGGAGGCCTGGAGGTATCCATCCCAACCACTCTAAATAGCGTTGGCTCAACGGCGGTGAAGCCAAAGGTCCAAATTGAGCCAACAGGCTCCTGATACCAATTGAAAGGGGACCGTGACACCTAAGAGGGGGGAGGGTGAATTAGGCAACTTAAAACTCTAACTCCAAACTATAGCCTCTTTTTCTATCATTAGCAAAACCTATGCAAAAAGATAAACTATCTAAAAGTGCAACTACGGTTTTGCTAATGTGTTGCTATCTCTACCGCAAAAGGAGTTATGCAAATAATGTAAATACGAAAGCTAAAAAGTAAGATAGAGATATGCAAACTCCCATCGATGACTCTGGTATTTTTACCGAGGTATCGAGAAGCGTGCAAGCTTCTCCCTAGTCCTCGTTGGAGCCCCTCATAAGGAATCTCTCACAAGGGCCAAGCTCCTGGTCGGGTAACTCCGTGGATAGACTCGGGCCTTCCCCATGCGCAAGTGGGTCTCCAACGTGCCTTTCGGTAAGCCTATCTCGGATGCTCCCTGCCGTCTTCACTATCAAGCTTTCGGCCAAAACGTCGTGGGCCTTGTTCCCTTCGGTACACGGTGGCGGCCACACCACAAACACGGTTGGTGTGATCTCGCAAGACTACAAGCCCATTCGATGTACAACAATGGTGCACGAAGCACCGATTGGTAAGAGGTATGCAAACCTCACTAAACACTAGGCCTAAACCTAGAGGAAGCGTATAAGCGGTGGTCTAATCAACATAAGCACTTCGCAAAAGCACCTACGCAAATCACCTAATGAATCACTAAGCACTATGCAAGTAGAGATCACGAAAATGGTGTATCAACACCCTTGGTATGTTTTCTCAGCTCCACTCTACTCAAATGGTTGGTTGGGTGTTCTATTTATAAGCCCCACTGAGAAAGTAGCCGTTGGGGACGAAACACAGCTTTCTGCTACTGACCGGACACGTCCGGTCGTTCCGATCGTTGGAGCGTGCGCATTGATCAGACACAGGTCTGAGTCCGGTCACTGTCGATCGGATGCGTCCGGTCACGCTGGCGCTGCTCTGGAACCTCTCTAGACTTGATCGAACGCTGCAGTTCCTGCGTCTGGTCGATCACCCTCCAGCGTCTAATTAGTGCTGAGCTATTGTCGCGATAGTGAACAGTGTCATTGGTGCGTCCGGTCACTACTTCGCTCAGCGTTCGGTCATTGCTTCGCTTAGCGTCCGGTTACAGCTGCTGACACCTGCTGTTGCCGAGCAACTGATCGGACGTGTTCGGTCCCTATAAGGGCCGCGTCCGGTCACCTCTGCTGAGCTCATGTCTTCGTGATCTTGCGTTCGGCTTGGTTCCTATCTTCGTGCTTGGACTTTGCTTGATATCTTGGATCCTCTCTTGTGCTTCTAGGGTCTTACTTAAGGTGTTGATCATCGGATCATCATGTCACCTTCACCCAAGTCACGTCTTGCACCCTATTGAACTACAAAACAATTACTTGCAAATTCATTAGTTCAATTTGGTTGTGTTGGTCATCAAATACCAAAATCTAAAGTAAATGGGCCTAGGGTCCATTCTCCTTACACCTAGGAAGCACAATCAAAGCACTAAGAGCAGAGAGAGAGGCCATTAGGATAAATGCATCGAGAAGAAATCCTGACAAACTAAATGTGGATGGAAGGAATTAAGGAAAAGCGGAGCGCACACCTAGGAAAGAAAATATACACGAGAGCCGTCACCTCCATCTTTGGTGCCCCCCAACACCATTCATGTCGTAGTCGCGGCTCCAGAAGTTGGATCTCGTCGCCGCCACGCCCTAGGCCGGGGTGCCGCCTATGCTCCCGTTGCGCTCTTGGGTGGTCCCGCCGTCGTGAGACGCCCTCTCCAGAGCCCGCGCCCTTGGTCGGCTGCCGCCAAACCCCGCCGCCACGTATGTCCCTGCTCTTCCTCCTCTGCAACCACCATTGTTTTGTGCTGGGAGATCTGCGCTTCACCAAAGCTAAAAAAACGACGACGAGAGAGAGATGGCAGTCTACCTCGTCGACGACCTCGTCGTCGACGCTAGATCCGCCGCCGTCTGTGCCAGGGCTACCGCGCCGGTCTCCTTGAGCAGGGCCCGTCCACGCCGTTGTGCCGCCGCATCGGGGGCCGCTTAGGCCTCCACGCCGGGTTCCGCCCGTGCTGACGCTGCCATACCGGGGGCGTCCGGGGCCACTGCGCCACCGTATCGGGATGCCCGCCTGCACCTGCACTGCTGAGAGAGGGGGAGGAGCGGTCGAGGCACACTAGAGAGGGAGGAAGCGCGGTGAACAAGGCTGATATTTCCTTTCCCGCGCGTCCACTGCGCTCCTGTGGCACGGGCGTCGAGAAGCACACGTGGCGATCGTGGAGAAGCGTCCCCCACCAATGACCGCTCGACAACGAAAAGCGCACTGACTGAGACCCAGCGCTGGCCATCCCCTCGTCACAGCAGCTGCAGTGCACCAGGAGAGCAGGCCAACCCGTCTCACCTCGTCACAGCAGCTGCAGAGAATTTTTTTTACACTGTCCCTGTCTGTACAGGAGTTTGCCCGCCCTCCAATCACAAATAAACGGGGCACAAAATTTTCACAGGTGTACACGGCCGACGCCCTCCGGGGCCTGCGGCTCTCTTACTTAGTAATACAGGAGACAATGTATTTAGAGTTCCTGCTGTAACAGCTGCATGTTCCCTCAGCATGACCAGCTAAACAAAGCAAATTTTAAGCAAAGACTACAATTATCTCAAGTTATCCCAGCATGACACTTAAGATTCGATTTAAAAAAAAAATCAACTATAATTGCGATTCAAGAGAAATAAATGACCACAACAAGGAACATCCCTTCCATTTAGAAAATAAAAAAGGGAATATCCATTAGCTAAGATGGATCGGTAGGTAAACAAGCATCTTGCCTAATCTTCGACAACAATTTAGCACATGGCTCAACAAAATGCTTATTACTCCTCTAGTCCCCAAAAATATTTCCTCCACTTTTAGAGGTCAGCAATTACATCACTCAACCTGTGAGCCATAACCATGTCTCTCAGCTCCTTTTACTATCATTACTATTATCTCTTCTTGCATTTGTCTCTAGCT
This sequence comes from Miscanthus floridulus, assembly GCF_019320115.1. Lineage (NCBI taxonomy): Eukaryota > Viridiplantae > Streptophyta > Magnoliopsida > Poales > Poaceae > Miscanthus > Miscanthus floridulus. The sequence goes on along the minus strand of NC_089592.1, from coordinate 51,874,507 downwards.
TATCCCAACTTGCTTGGGCCACAGCTCAATAGGCCATACCTTCTCAGCCGCATCTCTCTTTCTCTCTGTGCAGCTCGCTACTCGCCCAACACATACTGCCACAGTGTCCACCGATTTACTACATTTGAGATATATTATCCCATATAATACACACTAACTGATTTAGTTTTCAAACAAACAGGTTGGTTCTTTTAGCTATTGGATCTTGGTAATGTTGAATTAATGAATTATATTATGGTGTTAAAGACCGATACCCTTTTTATGGAAGGTGTCACCTTCAAACTTCAACTATGCCATTTATTAACCATTCGTACTCTTACTCCCTCCATGTTCCTAAAGAATGTTGTTTCGTCTTAAGTCAAACATTTTAAACTTTGACTATCAATAAATTCTTTTGGGTTGAGTTTGAAAATATGAATGTGATGTAAGCAGATTCATCTCGAAATGTAGTTTTACAAAAGTATATATAGACTATATTTTATAAATATTTTATAGGAAAAAATAGTGGTCAAAGTTGTTTTTTTAGACTGTGTCAATGTAAAAAATGACGTTCTTTAGGGACATGGAGGGAGTATCTGTGTGATTTTAATGAGAATGTGGTATGCATACGCGATCTTTTATACTACTCCCTCTGTCTAGGAATTCTAAGGCATATTATGTGATAAATTAAATGATGCATGTAACCCTTCCTGGCTACATATTTGGATTAGTAATATAAATTAATGGTTGGTATGCATGTGAATGCTTCCTTTTTTAATTGAGTTGGAGGATAAACTTTGAATGCTTGGATACCTTTATATTATAGGAAAGAGAGAGTACGAGTGAAATTTGTCATGTGTGCTTGCCCCACCTAAAATTTAGAGTGTGATCTGCCACTGCTTGGAACTAATCAGCTAAAAGGCTTTGTTGTAATTGTTGGCTTGTTGCAGACCTGCAGTGCTTTAGTGGTCCTCCGCTACTAGACTTAAATACTTAGGGCCTCTTAGGATGATGCGGTTTTCGGAAACTGTAGCATTACACAACTATGATTTTATAAGCCAAAAAGACACAAAACTGTGGTTTAGAAAAAAGTGGTCATAAGTGGAGTTTCTAAAACTCCAAAAAGACTACAGTTTTAACAAAACCATGTTTTAAAGACTATAAGATTTGTTGCATCCAAACACTCAGTAGCTTTTAAAAATCAAAATATTTTGTAAAACCATAGTATTTCTCCTATACTTCAAAAATGCTTTGTATCCAAACAAGGTCTCGTGGAAGATTATACATTATGGAAAAAATTCTAACAGACATGCAATTTGATTTCCTAAATTAAATCTGCACATGTACAGGGAGTTTGATGTAAGAAAGGTTTGGCTGTCTTTGTAAAAAGCACCAAATTTTGTATGACCAAGAGGAGAATAGGTAACTTAGTACTCCGAGAATGCTATAGTATTGCATCCCATCAATAGTCACAAGTAACCATCTTGAACCGAAATATTTGGGCACTCGTTTGCCAACTAGCGTCATGTAGCTTGGCTTCAGCTGTGCTTGGAAGTGCTATTGCTGCAACAACCTTCTATCTTCTCTTTTATCTCATGTTCCAGCATAAAAAGAGGGACAAAAGAGGATATAGAAGGAGATTGATGATGCATGTGTCGCCGAGCTGATCACAGAGGTGCTTCTGCTATGCACCAATGTTTGTTGATTTGTAGGGTTTCAGTTGCTTTTTTGTATGCTAGAAGCATGATTTGAATAGAAGAGAGATGTGGTGGGACCTGTTAGTAAATAACATCATTTTGAAAACCATGTAGAGATAACTAAAAAACCAATTGTTTTTGTGGCTATTTTATTAAACTTGCTCTTAGGACGAGCAATATATATGGGTATAGGCTAGCCTCCCATCAAAATGAAAAAAAAAACACGCCATCCAAAGTACCAAGCCACTCCTATCCATCTATCCTTCATACCACGGTGGCCACCATGTCGGTCCAAACTACTGCTTCTCTCATCGACGACTCCGCTCATTATTTCCTTTTCGATCTCGACCATCCCCTTTCTAAATTTGATATCAGCGACACCGCCATCAACAAGTTGAGCTCACCTCTAGCTAGATTGAACCGTAGGCCAAGTTTATCCCTACCCTCTTGGCGGGATCTAAAGGATACAGCGACCCACTGCTCCCTGTTGTGCCGCCCTCCCTATGCTCCTTGTTTAGCCTCAATGCTTCCTGTTGCTCGTCCCTCTAGAAATGCCACCACCGCCCAACACCCCCTCTGCTTGGGTTGAGCCTCAACGCCCTCACCATTGCGTCTGCTCATCTTCCACACCATCTAAACAGACAAGGAAGAACTCGAACCCAGTTGCAATGTAGGTCTAGTAGTGTGTAGATGTTCCTTGTTGTTTCCTCCCTCCTTGAGCTCGTGGGAAGCAACAAATGTGGACCAGTCCTTATACTTATGGACTGCTTTAGATTTGATAAACTATACAAATATGTCCACATTATCTACATAATGCTTTTGAGTGCTTATGGACCACTTTTGAGTGATATTGTGAGTTTGTCCTTATATTTGCTCTAAAGTATTGCATCCATAGTACTAAATCCTGTTCTAAATTATAATTCGTTTGACTTTTTTGATCCTAAATTTGACCACTCATCTTATTTTTAAATTTGTGCAAAATATCACTTCTTTTTTTATGGCTTACTTTATTAACAAAAGTTCTTCAAGAATGACTTAAATTTGGCTATGTTTGCATAAATTTATTGAATAAGACGAATGACCAAACTTGGGATAAAAATCAAACGAATTATAATTTGGAACGAAAGAGTACTTCTCTCATTCATGGTAGGACATCCACAATGTATAAGAGCACCTTTGATTCCATACCGGAGCACCCTTATTTTATTCCAAATATCACATTGTATTGAAACGATATTAATCATTGAGGTCTGGACCCACAACAAGAAAAAAGAATGACACATTCTTATTGCAACTTGCAAGGACAGAGAGGAGAGAATGTTTGATAGAGACTGTCTGTCAAAGGATGTAATTCTAGGTGCAATTTTGGTTCCCGCGTCCAAAGTTTGGCCAAATTTATAGATAAAAATATTAATATTTTTTATACAAAATAAATATATTATAAAAATATTTCTCAGAACAAATCTAATGAATACTTATTTTATGTCATAATTATTTATGTTCTTTTATATATAATTGACCAAACTCGACGTAATAAAACAGAACACTATGCTAGAATTATATTATTTTTGGGACAGAGGGAGTATATTTTATTTGATGGAAGCGAGTTCTATCTATAGGAGTTAGTTCTCCAACTTAAGAGTATAAGAACAACGTATGCTTATGCAATGTATAATACTAGCTCTTTGGATCATATGACGGGGCAAATCAGCATATTGCAGATAACCAACACTATAAGATCGCAAAAATCTCGAGCTGCCTCGTAGTACTTGGAGCTCAAACCTGTTGGTGGGTTATACATGCTCTTATAACACTGTACTCGTAGCACGTGGAGCTCAGACATGATGAAGACAGTGTTTAGATGCAACAGTACGTGCCAAAAGTTTTGGCATCAAATCTTTTTGTGTAAAAGTTTTGGTATTCTAACTTTAGACTTCGGTGTTTAGATCTATAGCAAAACTTTAGCACCATATGAATAGAAGACTGATTTGCCCACATTTAATGGTTGATTTGCTTCATTAATTACTGTATGCATCGTGCATGTTCATGACACCACGCCGGCGCCCTTGTGCTAGTCGCCAGAGTTGCTCGGTGAGCTGCTCACCCTTGCTGCGGCTCACTTTGATGCCATGCCCGGTATTGTTACGGAACCATAAAAAATTACACTTTATTACACAATTATTGAATATATTAAGTGAAAGGGGACCGTGACGCCTAAAAGGGGGTGAATTAGACAACTTCAAACTCTAACTCTAAACTATGGCCTCTTTTTCTACCCTTAGCAAAACCTATGTAAAAGATAAACTATCTAAATGTGCAACTACGGTTTTGCTAGTATGTTGCTATCGCTACCGCAAAAGGAGTTATGCAACATAGGTTTTAAACCTATCAACCGGCCTATCACTAAGCTAGAAAAGTAAAGCACACACCAAGATTGTAATATAAATGCGGAAGCTAAAGAGTAAGGTAGAGATATACAAACTCCCATCGATGACTCTGGTATTTTTATCAAGGTATCGAGAAGCGCGTAAGCGTCCCCCTAGTCCTCGTTGGAGCCCCTAACAAGGAATTCCTCGCAAGGGCCAAGCTCCCGGTCAGGGTAACTCCGTAGATAGCCTCAGGTCTTCCCCACGCGCAAGTGAGTCTCTGACGTGCCTTCCGGCAAACCTCTTCCGGATGCTCCCCGCCGTCTTCACTATCAAGCTTTTGACCGAATCGCCGCAGGTCTTGTTACATTTGGTACACGGTGGCGGCCACACCATAAACACGGTTGGTGTGATCTCGTAAGACTACAAGCCCCTCTGATATACAACAATGGTGCACGCAAGCACCGAGTGGTATGAGGTATGCAAACCTCATTAAACACTAGGCCTAAACCTAGAGCAAGCGCATAAGCGGTGGTCTAATCAACATAAACACTTCGCAAAGCACCTACGCTAATCACCTAATGAATCACTAAGCACTATGCAAGTGAATATCACTAAAATGGTGTATCAACACCCTTGGTATGTTTTCCTTAACTCTCCACGTTTCAAATGGTCGGTTGGGGGTCTATTTATAAGCCCCATAAGAAAGTAGCCGTTAGGGGCGAAACCTAGCTTTCTGCTACTGACCGGACGCTGTTGTCGTCCTAACCAGACGTGTCCGGTTGTCCCGACCATTGAAGCTAGCGCGTTGATCGGACTCGGCGCTGAGTCCGGTCACTTGCCACCGGATGTGTCCGGTCACATTTGCGCCTCTCTAGAACCTTTCTGGAACCGATCGGACGCTGCTGCCTGGTGCGTCCGGTCATCCATCTGCCGTGTCCGGTCATGCTAAAGGTGTTACCGAGATGATGAATAGTGCCATCATCAGTGTCCGGTCATGTTTCTTCTTCAGCGTTCGGTCGCCTACTGATGCTTGCCGCTATCTCGGACTGCCCATCGGACACTGTCTGGTCCTTACAAAGGGCGCGTCCGGTCACCTCTGCCATGCTTATTTCTTTGCGATCTTGTGTCCGGCTTGGTTCCCTATCTTCGTGCTTGGACTTTGCTTGATATCTTGAGTCTTCTCTTGTGCTTCTAGGGTCTTGCTTATGGTGTTGATCATGGGATCATCATGTCGCCTTCGTCCAAGTCATGTCTTGCACCCTATTGAACTTATAAAATAATTATTTGCAAATTCATTAGTCCAATTTGGTTGTGTTATTCATCAAACACCTAAAATCTAAAGTAAATGGGCCTAGGGTCCATTTTCCTTACATCAAGTACACAATTCAATTGTTCTCAACTATAAAAAACAAAACACATGTTACATTTCAAGCTCACATTTGAATTATCATGATCTATTTAACAAATCAAGGGCAATCGAGTCACGAAAAGCATTCATCATCGTAGATTCATCCCTTATCGATGTTTGACTAGTACGTTGCTGAGAGCAGGATGCTTCGGGTGGAACATAGTTCTCATCACGGTCACAATGATCAAAATCCCTATCCACTATTCCACTCGTTCTAACAAAGTTATGTAGTGCCATGCATGCAACAATTATTTGGCTTTGCTTATGAGGTGCATAACTTGGCATTTGCAACAAAATCCTCCACTTTATGTTCAAAACTCCAAATGACCTCTCGATGACATTGTTCAACTGACATGAGGTGTAGATGTTCCAATGAAGAACTCCATGCTGTCATCATCTTTGGTGATCTAGAATACCTTATACCACAACTGCTTGTTTCCTTCATCTACACCACACTCTCTAGCCAACTGCTGCACATACCTAATCTTTTCTACTCTGGCAGCTTCTTTCTGCTGGGCAAGCTAATAGGCAACCTGCTGCTTGTTTTCCAAATGTCTCTGGAACATCACATTCCTCTCTGCTTGAATCCTGGCATTCTCAAGCATGAACCTGTCCATGCTCCTAACTGCTGGGCTCTTGGACTTCTTGCTGGGACTAGAGCCAGTGGTGCTTGTGCTGCTTGCTCTATTGTTGCTAGCGATGATAACTGGGGTCTGCACATCAAGGTCCTCAAGTGGCTCCTCCTCCTCTTCCTCATCCACAATGACACTTCCTCCAGGAACAAATGAGGTGGAGCCATCAACAGCTACACCAAGGAACATTTGGTCCAGTTCATTGATGTAACCTGGCCACCCATTTTTGCATTTCTTTTTAGTCTGGGTGGCCCTGCAGAGCTTATTTTAGTGAGCAAGGGAAGAGATTTCTAGACATAAACAGAAAACATGGATATTGACAATTACCTCAGTGTTTGTCTACCCACCATTTTTCAGTGGCATCAACAGTTCCATCATATCTACGGCCTAAGCCAGTGTCATTGCGCAGTCTTTGTATAAATTGCCAATATCTCTTCAATTGCCTAATCCTATTACAAATCTAGGTTCTATCATGAACCAAATTTGTTGCAACATAGTACCTTGCTATGACCTCCCTCATCTCTGACTTGTTCATGACACCATTCACACAGTTACCTTTAGTGATTTGGTCAACCCAAATCTCACACAGTTTGTCTGTATTTTCTTCGGACCAATTTCCCATGTCGACTCTATCCTAAACGATGCATAACAACAATACGAACATATATTACGAAGATGATAACAATCCAACCGAAACCAAACTGTGCAGGGTTCTAAAAAATTACCGGGATTGGAGCGTTCAGAAAGATCTCATCATCATCAGCATCCAAAGGGTTGTTGACGTCGAAGTTGTCTTCCGCAACAGCTGTACTCGCGGGTCGTCGACGTCCACTGTGGCTCCTGGATCCAGCAGGCACGCCGGATGCAGATCCAGGCGAAGAGCGCATGCTGGTGGTCACAGGAGGCAACGGAGGTCCACTGCCATCATCGGAGGATGACGACAAGGTGCGAGCGGCCGTGGCGCCTCCTCCACCATCACTGCGAGCCACACATAAGCCGAGAGTACGACTGCCACTACGGACGCGAACGGGAGAGGGACCCATGCCGCCGTTGGTGCCTCCACCTTGCGGGCCGGAGCGAAGGAGGTCCTCATAGCCCGCCATTCCGGGCCACTCTTAGCCATAGGAGTTGAGGTTGAGCGTCGCCATGCCCGCTCGCGGAGCATTGACGCTGCTCGAGCCCGAAATGGGATAAGCCGCGTCGTTGATGTTCTCGTAGCCGTCGCTAGGGGAGAACGGATTAGGTTGGGAGAAGAAGTCCCTAGTGCGGTCGCCATCGCCGTAGCCCATCGCCGTTCCCGTTGCCGTCGCTGTAGCCGTCAACGTTGTAGTCGTCCATCAGTGAGGCCGGGGAGGAGGACCTGGCTCAGGGTGGCGGTGTAGGAGGAGCTGGATCTGGGGGCCGTGGAGGAGGAGCTGGATCTGGTTGACCGCGGAGGCTCAGAGCGAGAGCGGAGGCTCAGGCGGCGTGCGAGAGTGAGAGCGGCGAGCGGAGCTAGTGTTCGTGCGGAGGGAGAGAGCGAGAGCGGTGGGGAATGACTGCGGGGGAATGGATAGGGTCCGAGCGGCAAGGTGGGTGGGTGCAGGGGTAGTGAGCGTCCCGCTCTCCCCCCCCCACGTGGCCTCTTGGGTCCCAAATGTTAAAAGTTTTGAAGCCCCACTTTTACAGTTTTGGGTACATGGTGTTTAGATCCATTTTATAGAAAAAATAGGCTAAAACAGTAAAACTTTTGGTAAAATTGGAGAACTAAACACCCCTAAAGATTTACCAATGCATGATCTTTGTTCCTTCATCAGTAGATTTAAAGCTGATGGTGCCTTGAGTGGGAAGTTATTCTGATTCAAAAGCCGGTCCATGGTTTCGTCGTGACATCTCGTCAGAAATTAAAAGCAAAACCAAAACCGCAGAGGAAAAAGAGGAAAAAGCACAAGCGCGTCGCCACGTGGTTGGGGCCAGACCCCTGACCCCACCGCACCCTCTGCGGCCACAGCTCCACCTGCCGGCCGCGTCAACCTCCCTCCTCCCTCCTCCCGTCCTCCAGGCGTGTCCGCAGCACCACCCTCGCTCCACACCACACTTCCCTCCGCCCACGCGCACGGCGCACCCGTCCCGTGCACACATCACAACACCACAACGACGCGCTCGTCAGTCGTCACGCACCCCACGACGCCCCCCAACCGTCCCAAACCCAGATTCTCCCCCACCTCGGCTCGCCACGGCCAACCCACCGCCATGCCCATGGACACCGACAAGCGCCCCCTCGTCGAGCTCGCCTCCGCCGCCGCCGCCGCCACGGCCGCGGCTACTCCCACCGCCTCCAGCTCCTCCTCCTCCGCCCCCTTCCCCGCCCCTGCCACGCCGGGGTTCTCCCGCTTGGTCCGCTGCAACGCCCCCGCTTCCTCGCTCCCGGGCGCCGATGGCGGGGCCGGCGCGCAGCCGGCGTACCCGGGGAACGCGATCTCGACAACCAAGTACACGCCCGCGAGCTTCGTGCCCAAGTCGCTCTTCGAGCAGTTCCGCCGCGCCGCCAACTGCTTCTTCCTCGTCGTCGCCTGCGTCTCCTTCAGCCCGCTCGCGCCCTACCGCGCCGTCTCCGTCCTGCTCCCGCTCGTCGTCGTCGTCAGCGCCGCCATGGCCAAGGAGGCCGTCGAGGACTGGCGCCGGAAGCAGCAGGTGAGCGCGCATGCTCTGCTGTACCTCCACGGGTTGAGCAAGGCATTGGGACTGGTGGGTGCTGATCCCTCGCCCGCCGGGTTGGTTGGGTTGGTTGGCCTGACGGCATTGGGGTAGGCAAATGGGGTTCATTGGATTTGTTGCATAATGCTGGGGGATACTGGGTGGTTTTGATCTGAAATGTGGCGCGATAGTCAGCCTCAATACAGCAATTTTGTGCGCCTACAAGGCAGTTTAATAGTTGCAGTGCATCTCTGCGTCATTTTCTTTTACTAGACTCTTCAAATGTAGTGTCCACATCCCTAGTGGGTAGTTACAGAGTTCAATGCCTTTCCAGTCACGCAAATGCACTGTCATTTTGCTGCCTGGGATTGTGGACGACCGTACTTTGTCTGTGTTTGTGATCGAAGGGATTGCATTAATTTCTGCTGAGAATGGTTGGCTTGTGGTCACAATGTAGGGGAGCGAGATAGTAACTGTATGTTTAGTTGTGCTTACTACTCGCCTGCTGTCTTAAAACATTTGCGCCATAACATAGTTGTTTACATATCCAGGGTAATTGTATCTCTTATCAAGCTGTGTTGATAAGGCTTCAGCAAATATTATGTTTCTTTTTTCTCTTGGATACCCACACAAACTTTGCTTTAATTAACATATATCTATTTATAGGCTATTTCTGCTGTGTTAATGAAATTTGAACTGAAACATGTTGTGTGGAAGTAATTTCCCAGCAATATATACATGTTATTTTGTGTAATATCTACTGAACTGAATTTGTTTTTGACCTTCTTTTACATAGGACATAGAAGTGAACAATAGGAAGGTTGAGGTGTTTGATGGGATCCAATCATTTCATGAGACAGAATGGAAGAAGCTTCGAGTTGGCGATATAGTTAAAGTTAAAAAGGATGAGTTCTTCCCTGCTGATCTTCTTTTCCTTTCGTCTAGCTCTGATGATGGATTATGCTATGTGGAGACGATGAATCTTGATGGTGAGACAAACTTGAAGCGGAAACAGGCATTAGAGGTGACTATGGGCTTGAATGATGACCTGGTTTTCCATAGTTCCAAGGCTTTCATCCGATGTGAGGATCCGAATGAGAAACTGTATTCTTTCTTAGGAACTCTGTACTACAATGGGCAACAATATTCTCTGTCTCCGGAACAGGTCCTGCTAAGGGACTCAAAACTTCGTAATACAATGTATATATATGGCACCGTAATATTTACGGGACATGATACAAAGGTGATGCAAAATGCAATGGAGCCACCGTCAAAGAGGAGTTCAGTTGAACGAAGAATGGATAAAATAATATATCTCCTTTTTGTGATTCTCTTTGCTATTGCAACATTCGGGTCAATTGTGTTTGGGATGAAAACAAAGCATGAGATAAGTCCAGGAAACTATGCATGGTACCTCAGACCAGATCAAGCAAATATATTCTTTGATCCAAACAATGCATCATTTGCAGCCTTCTGCCATTTTCTCACAAGCCTGATGCTGTATGTGTGCTTGGTTCCTATTTCATTGTATATATCGATAGAAATTGTCAAGGTGTTACAGAGCACATTCATAAATCAAGACCAGAATATGTATTGTGCAGAGTCTGATAAACCTGCAAGAGCTCGCACTTCAAACTTGAATGAAGAACTTGGTCAAGTTCATACTATACTGTCTGACAAAACAGGGACATTAACATGCAATTCGATGGAGTTCTTGAAATGTTCTATTGCTGGTGTTGCTTATGGAAATAGTCCTACAGAAGTGGAGACGTGTTATGGAGAAATAGCTGAAACTACTGGCAGTTTTGGGCACAAGGACACTGCTGAATTCAAGAGATCAGTCAAGGGATTCAATTTCACTGATAGTCATTTGATGAATGGAAGATGGGCCAAAGAATGTTTTAGGGATGCTATAGAAATGTTTTTCCGAGTGTTAGCTGTTTGCCATACTGCAATTCCTGTGGCAGATAGAAATTCTGCTGGTATGCCTTACGAAGCTGAGTCTCCTGATGAAGGAGCTCTTGTTACAGCTGCAAGAGAGTTTGGTTTTGAATTTTATCATAGGACACAAACGACTATATCAGTGCATGAGTATGATCCTGTGGTTGGTGGAAAGGTGGATAGGTGCTTATCTTTTCCACTGTTCTTAGTGATTATTCTTCAAAAGTGTCAACATTGCCAACATCATGATGCCTAATTTTTATTTCAGAACATATAAACTACTCAACATCTTAGAGTTCAGCAGTGCTCGTAAGCGTATGTCTGTTATTGTGAGGACAGAAGATGGTCGACTATTTCTCTTCTGCAAAGGAGCTGACAGGTTCAATAATTGTTTTTACATGTGATGAAAATCTTCTATGTTTGACACTGCATTTCCCGTTTATAAGTACATATCCATGTCATGATAGTGTTAGCCTTAAAGATGTGCAGCATATTTGAACTATTGCAGCTATTCTAGAGTGGACCTTTCTGATGGATAAGTCTCATGTGTGGCTGGTCTTTGTGGGGCTATGATGCTCACATGGTCATGGTCCTTTGTGACAGTTTTTCTGTTTTTAGGACAACATCTTAGACTAGAGGACAGCATCTTAGAGGACAGCATCTTAGACTAGAGGACAGCATCTTAGCTAGGACAACATATTAGCATCTTAGACTAGCATCTTGGCATATGCTTGGCTGGCTAGCAGCCTATAAATATGTAACCCCAACCCCTTGGGTTGGCATGGCATTTGTGTGAGCTTGTGTGAGAAATAGACAAGAAAATTGCCCCAACTCCTAGTGTCATCCTCTCTCGATGAGAGTAAGAATTCTCCTACTACCTAAGAGTGAGAATTCAGCGACTAACAACTGGTATCAGGAGCCGTATTATCCTGTAGCCTGAGCATCTCTTGCTCATCTTCTCTTCCAGCCCCACAACAGCCCCAGCTGTTGGCAGCAGCAGCTCCTCCGGCCGCTCCTGTTCACTCCTCTTCTAGCTCGTCTGAAGCAGCCCTCTCCCCACGCAGCAGCCCCCCGGTAGCGCGTCATGTCCGCAGGGCAGTCTCAGCGCTCGGTCGCCTCGAGCCCGCGGCGTCGGCAGGAGGCCGAACTTGCCGCGGCAGAGGAACGCGAGCGAGCGGCGGCAGAGACCGCTGTGGCTGCGGCAGATGGCGTCGAGGCTGGCAGCGGCGGAGCTGGTCAGTAGCCAGAGCGGAGGCGGATGGCATCGTCGCGTCGAATGCAGCGGCGAATGCGCGTGTGCGGCGCGGCGGAGGTCGAGGCTCTGCGCCAGCATCGGCAGCTCCATTTCCCTGACGACACCCGCCGACGCGGACTCGAGACTGCTAGGGAGGGAGGCAGCGCGAGACGCGGGCGGCGCAGTGTGGCAGCCGCGCACGTCACACGAGCGTGGTGTAGCCCAGACAGGCGCGGACGCGCTGGCGGCGCTCCTGGAGGAGGAGCGCGCACGTGCGGTGGGCTCCTGGGCAGCCAAACTGCAAAGCGCGGCCCAGCAGCTTCGGTGACACTGGGCGTCCGCGCGGACGGCGGCCCTGGAGGAGGCGCGCACGGCGGCGGCGCTCCTGGAGGAGGCGCGCACGGCAACGGTGGCGGACGGGTCGATGGAGAGCGCGGCCTTCACAGGCAGCGTGGCTCTCTCTCCCCGGATCAGTACCGACGGGTCGATGGAGAGCGCGGCCTTCACAGGCAGCGTGGCTCTCTCTCCCCGGATCGGTACCGTGGTTACCACGGGCTCCAAGCTGTTGTCAGGGACGTCGGTCCCGGCGGTGGGTGGCCTACCCTCACCAAGACCAACTACGTCGAGTGGGCTGCGGTGATGAGGGTAAAGCTCCAGGTGCGGCACATGTGGGAGGCAGTCCGGTATGGCGACGTCGACTACGACCTAGATCGACGGGCGCTGGATGCTCTCATCGCTGCAGTCCCGCCCGAGATGCAGTTCTCGCTTACCAGCAAGCGGACTGCCAAGGAGGCTTGGGACGCCATCGCTGCGGCACGTATCGGCAGCGACCGCGCCCGCAAGTCCACACTGCAGGCACTTCGCAAGGAGTGGGAGAACCTGGCCTTCAAGCCAGGTGAGGACGTTGATGACTTTGCTCTCCGTCTCAACACTCTGTTGCAGAAGATGGTGCAGTTCGGCGACGACACTTATGGCGAGGAGAGAGCTGTCGAAAAGCTCTTCCGCTGCGTCCCCGAGAAGTACAAGCAGATGGCTCGCTCGATCGAGTCTCTGCTGGATCTCTCCACGATGTCGATCGAGGAGGCGATAGGTCGCCTCAAGGTCGTAGACAGCGATGAGCCACAGTCCCTCTCGGGGCCCGTCACCACTGGCGGGAAGCTCCTCCTCACTCGGGAGCAGTGGCTTGCCAGCCAAGGTGACCGGAGGAAGGGAGAGCCTTCTTCCGCGATAGGCGGCCGCAAGCGTGGCAAGCCACGCAAGGCGCGCATAGACGCCCAGGCCGGGGCGCGAGGACGTGCCGAGGGTGATGCCCGCGGAGGCGTCCAGGGCGGCGCCGCCGGCAGGCACAAGCCGGCACGAGACGACGCCTGCCGCAACTGCGGCCAGCTTGGCCATTGGGCCAAGGACTGTCGACAGCCACGACGCGGCCAGGCCCACGTCGCACAGGCGGAGGAGCCGGCTCTGTTCATGGCACATGCCAGCATCGAGCTACCTCCAGCGGCACCGGCCGCAGCGGCTCTCCTCCACCTTGACGAGCCAAAAGCACACGCCCTCTCGGCGACAGCTCCGGCAACGACAAGACTGACGGGTGGTGCCTCGACACCGGCGCCATCCATCACATGATCGGTCGACGGGAGTTCTTCACCGAGCTTGACTCTAGCGTCCGAGGCTCCGTCAAGTTTGGGGATGCCTCCGGCGTGGAGATCAAGGGCGTCGGCTCCATCATCTTCACCGCCGTGTCTGGTGAGCACAGGCTGCTCACCGGAGTCTACTACATCCCCGCGTTGAGGAACTCCATCATCAGCTTGGGACAGCTGGATGAGAACGGTTCGCACGTGGTGGTTGAGGACGGAGTCATGAGGATTTGGGATCGTCGTCGTCACCTTCTTGCCAAGGTATCCAGAAGCGCAAATCGACTCTACTGTCCTTAACGTGCAGGTGGCACAACCCCTCTGTCTCGCTGCTCGTCGGGACGACGAGGCGTGGCAGTGGCACGAGCGTTTCGGGCACCTTCACTTTGAGGCCCTGAAGCGGCTCAGTGCCACGGAGATGGTGCGAGGTCTGCCGTGCCTCGACCATGTGGAGCAGCTCTGCGACGTCTGCGTGTTGACGAAGCAGAGGCGACTCCCTTTTCCCCAGCGGGCGAGCTTTCGAGCCAAGGAGAGGCTCGAGCTCGTGCACGGGGACTTGTGTGGCCCGGTGACACCGGCCACACCGGGAGGACGACGCTACTTCCTGCTGCTCGTCGACGACCTCTCCCGCTACATGTGGGTGATGGTCCTCGGCAGCAAGGGAGAGGCTGCGGACGCCATCAGACGCGCGCAGGCTGCTGCGGAGGCGGAGTGCGGCCGCAAGCTGCGCGTGCTGCGCACCGACAACGGCGGCGAATTCACGGCGGCTGAATTCGCGTCGTACTGCGCTGACGAGGGCATTCAGCGCCACTACTCCGCGCCGTACAGCCCGCAGCAGAACGGCGTCGTCGAGCGGCGCAACCAGACGGTTGTGGGGATGGCTCGGGCCCTCCTCAAGCAGAGGGGGATGCCGGCTGTCTTCTGGGGAGAGGCGGTGGTGACGGCCGTCTACATCCTCAACCGCTCGCCTACCAAGGCGCTCGACGGCAGGACGCCGTACGAGGCTTGGCATGGGCGCAAGCCGGCGGTCTCCCACTTGCGGGTCTTCGGTTGCCTCGCGTTCGCCAAGGAGCTTGGCCACATCACAAGCTCGACGACAGGAGCACTCCGGGAGTGTTCATCGGCTACGCGGAGGGCTCGAAGGCCTACCGCATCCTCGACCCGAAGACACAGCGTGTGCGCACGGCGCGCGATGTTGTGTTCGACGAAGGGCGAGGATGGGCGTGGGACAAGGCGGTGGACGATGGCTCGGCTCCGACGTACGACGACTTCACTGTCGAGTACAGTCCACTTCGAGGGAGCTGAGGGAGTAGGCAGCTCTTCTTCGGCGAGCGCGTCTACCCCAGTCCCCGAGCCTCCACCGACCCCGGCTGCCTGCTACTCCGACAGCTCCACGCTCTCCAGCCAGGACCTCGACTGCGATGAGTTCTTCGCCGGCTTCACCACAGCCGGCAACGCCACGCACTCTAGCACCGACAGGCACCTCTCCGGGCGCGTCTACTCCAACACCAGCTCGTGTCGAGCACAGCCTGGTTGAGCTCGCTACTCCGCTCTCTCACGACGAGGAGCGCATCGACGCGTACCACGACGGCGAGCCGTTGCGGTACCGTACGATGGAGAACCTTCTCGGCGACCAGTTGGTGCCGGGACTGGTGCCTCACGACCTGGAGGACCTGGAGGCGCAGTTGCACCTTGCGTGTGACGACGGCGAGCCTCGGTCGTTCGCAGAGGCCGAGAGACACGCGGCATGGCGCGCCGCGATGCAGTTGGAGATGGATGCGGTTGAGAAGAACCGCACCTGGGAGCTTGCTGACCTTCCTCGTGGTCATCGCGCGATCACCCTTAAGTGGGTGTACAAGCTGAAAAGGGATGAAGCCGGTGCCATCGTCAAGCACAAGGCTCGCTTGGTGGCACGAGGTTTCGTGCAGCAGGAGGGGGTCGACTTCGACGACGCCTTTGCTCCCGTGGCACGGATGGAGTCCGTACGACTCCCTTGCGCTAGCTGCCCAGGAGGGCTGGCGTGTTCATCACATGGACGTCAAGTCGGCGTTCCTTAACGGCGACTTGAAGGAGGAGGTCTACGTGCACCAGCCACCGGGATTTGCGATCCCCGGCAAGGAGGGCAAGGTGCTCCGCCTACGCAAGGCCCTCTATGGCTTGCGGCAGGCACTGAGGGCGTGGAATGCCAAGCTGGATTCCACGCTAAAGGGGATGGGCTTCGAGCAAAGCCCGCACGAGGCGGCCATCTACCGACGGGGCAATGGAGGTAATGCCCTGCTGGTGGGTGTCTACGTCGACGACTTGGTGATCACCAGCATCAAGGATGCGGAGGTGGCGGCATTCAAGGAAGAGATGAAGGCCACCTTCCAGATGAGTGACCTGGGGCCTCTCTCCTTCTACCTGGGAATCGAGGTACACCAGGATGACTCTGGGATCACGCTTCGACAGACCGCCTACGCCAAGCGCGTCGTTGAGCTAGCTGGGCTCACCGACTGCAACCCAGCTCTCACTCCGATGGAGGAGAGGCTGAAGCTGAGCCGTGACAGCACGACGGAGGAGGTGGACGCTACGCAGTACCGGCGTCTTGTGGGGAGCCTTCGCTACCTCGCCCACACACGGCCGGACTTGGCATTCTCCGTCGGCTACGTTAGTCGGTTCATGCAGCGACCGACGACGGAGCACCAGCAGGCTGTGAAGAGGATCATTCGCTATGTTGCGGGGACTCTCGACCACGGCCTCTACTACCCGAGGTGCCCTGGGGCGGCACACTTCGTCGGGTACAGCGACAGCGACCACGCCGGCGACATCGACACCAGCAAGAGCACGAGCGGGATCCTCTTCTTCCTCGGCAAGTACCTCGTTAGCTGGCAGTCGGTCAAGCAGCAGGTGGTGGCCCTGTCCAGCTGCGAGGCCGAGTACATAGCGGCCTCCATCGCTTCGACTCAGGCGCTCTGGCTCGCTCGACTGCTTGGTGATCTCCTCGGCAGAGACACTAGAGCGGTGGAGCTCAGGGTGGACAGCAAGTCCGCTCTGGCCCTGGCAAAGAACCCCGTGTTCCACGAACACAGCAAGCACATCCGGGTGAGGTACCACTTCATCCGAGGCTGTTTGGAGGAAGGGAGCATCAAGGCGAGCTACATCAACACCAAGGACCAGCTTGCGGACCTGCTCACCAAGCCCCTTGGGAGGATCAAGTTCCTTGAGCTCTGCTCCAGGACCGGGATGGTTCAACTCTCCCACAAGACGACGCACAAGACTTAGGGGGAGAATGATGGATAAGTCTCATGTGTGGCTGGTCTTTGTGGGGCTATGATGCTCACATGGTCATGGTCCTTGTGGCTGTTTTTCTGTTTTTAGGACAGCATCTTAGACTAGAGGACAGCATCTTAGCTAGGACAGCATATTAGCATCTTAGACTAGCATCTTGGCATATGCTTGGCTGGCTAGCAGCCTATAAATATGTAACCCCAACCCCTTGGGTTGGCATGGCATTTGTGTGAGCTTGTGTGAGAAATAGACAAGAAAATTGCCTCAACTCCTAGTGTCATCCTCTCTCGATGAGAGTAAGAATTCTCCTACTACCAAGAGTGAGAATTCAGCGACTAACACTTTCTTCAGAGTTGTGAATTTCACATGCTAATATTTTCAACCTTCAAGTTCTGTTGAATAAGTATATCATTATCTTTTCATCTCTGTGCTTCAGTGTAATATTTGAAAGGCTCTCCAAGGATAATGGAACAGCTTGTCTGACCAAAACGAAGTGTCACATTGATGAGTATTCTGAGGCAGGTCTCCGAACCCTGGCACTTGCATATCGTGAACTTACTGAAGAACAATACGTTGTATGGAATCAGGAGTACTCGTCTGCCAAGAATTCTGTACATACTGATCATGATGCAGCTGTTGAGAAGGCATCAGAAGACATTGAGAAGGATTTGGTTCTCTTGGGTGCTACTGCTGTAGAGGATAGATTGCAAAATGGGGTTCGTTGACTTCTACTTGGTGCTTCTTATTTTCTTAAGAGTCTTGTATTTATCTGAAATTCTGAATAGACAAACAAACTTCTTTTCTATTTTTGATTTGTTAACCATTCTTTTTTGAACATTAAATACAGCAGGGGACGCCCCCTCTGTGATTTGTTAACCATTCTTAGTGAGCACCATACTCTTTTCCTGTGCACAATATATTTATTGGGTTACTGTCACATAATTTGTTTCTTTTTAGATAGTTTGTCACATAGTATGTTTCTTCTTTTGGTAGTTTGTCACATAATTTCACTTGTAATCTTGTTTTGATATTTACTGAGGAAAAATTACCACTTTTATGTGTCAAATTGTAACAAATGTTTAACTCATGGTCAAATCATTGCTTGTATCAACTCAATCCTTGCAGGTCCCTGAGTGTATTTACAAACTTGCACAAGCTGGAATTAAGATCTGGATTTTAACTGGAGACAAGTTGGAGACAGCTGTAAACATAGGGTTAGTTCCATTCCATTTGCTGTTACATATCTGAAAAACTGAGATCACAATACCTTAAAGTTTAATGTATGTTGGTGCTTGGGATCTAGTTACGCTTGTAACCTATTGAGGAAAGAGATGGAGGAAATTTTTATCACACTGGAGAACTCAAGTACAAATGCTTCAGAGGGGTCCAGTGGAGAAGGAAACAGAACGGTATGAAATCTTAAAACGAAGACACTTGCTTTTTCTTACTTGCATATATGTATAAATAATTGCAGAATTTACACCGTTTTTGAAATGCTAGCGAAGTCCTATATGTTTTTTTTTTCATGAAATGCACATAAATGTCGATAAGTATCAATACTATTATATCATCTGAGTAGTGTACTAGAACAACCGGCGCGGCTTTGCCGCCAGTGCCGGCCCTAAGGGGTGGGCAGGAGGTGCGACGGCCGAGGGCCCTCGCGGGATGGGGGCCCAAGCCCAAGTATATAATACTCTATACCCTTTAGCTATAGTCTATTAGGATTTAAGATTAATAAGAAGATGCAGCGGCCCATCAGCAAAAAAAAGTCGTTGGCCTCTTTTTTTCCGGGAGGCAAGGAGCCGAGCCACCAACACCCGCACACGCACACATAGCGATCATGAGTCGTGACTTCCGGACTTCTGGCGAGACGGGAGACTGCGAGAGACGCAGCGCCAATCACCAGTTCACCACGCGATCACCAGCGCAGATCACCGAGACACCGATGCTCGAGTTCCAGTCTTCCAGAAGCCAGACGACGGCGTTCCAGACGACGACGGCAACCAGGCAGCTGAAGCAGGGCTCGACAAAGACGACGATATCTGATCTTGGTTATTGCCTTCTGTCCTTTTTGTGATTTGTGAATCTTGGTTCTGAATAAGTTTATATCCAAATTGTCTAGGCCCTAGGTTTTTTTCCTTATTTAGTTTTTATCTAGTACTTTGTACTCATATAGTTATGTTTTTCTTGTAATTTAGGTCAGGTGTTACAATTTTAGAATGTTACCTAAGAAACATTTGTCGAGAGAAGCCGTCGCGACAAGTTCGCCAGAGGGCCCTCAAAATCCAAGGACCGGCACTGTTTGCCGCGCCCTGTTTGGAGCCTACCACTGTATCAGTGGATGACCACATTGTGTTAGGCAGTTGTACATTTATATTGTATCCAAGCAATGCTACTCAGAAAATATGACATGATGCCCTCCTAAGTATCAGTAGGCTAGAGTAGTATTTTTTAAGAAAATATGACATGATACCCCCCTAAGTATCACTGGAGTACTATTTTGGGAAGCTAATATTTACATCGTAAGGTTATCTGTACAACTGTTAGGTAGCTTAGCTCCTCTTCTAAGGTCCTTCGTAGAGTCATCAGATATCCTGTGGTTCTTGTGGCAACTACAACGAGGAACAGGATCATGGATTAGCTTAGCAGAACTAAGTAGTTGCTCCAGAGATACTACTGTGATTCTCATAAATATGAAAGTAACATCAGTCTTCCACTTATGCAATGACATATCTATTCTTATGTCATGTGGGGGCGCCAATATCAAAAGCGCTCCAAGGCTCGAGACGCAGCCAGGGCAGTCTCCAAGGGGGCACCAGCTGTAGTTAATGACAATTAGTAGTCTGGGGAAAGGATAGAATTAATGAGAGATTAAGGATGATTAATGGGGAGAGAATCAAGGAGCTTGTGGCTGGCGCCTAGGGGCTGGGCAGTCCTATATATACCCTGTAATTAGCTTATGAGAAGGCAATCAAGAAACAAGTTATCTCCTAATCCCTCTCTCTGCTATTCTTAATCTCACCCCTGCTGTGGTAGCCAGGCAAAAACCCTGGCACCTCCATTACCTGGTTCTAAGCTACGAACTGAGAAGCCAAGGGCCTCCAACCCTAGGCGCCCAGGCCCTTGACAACTTGGTATCAGCTAGCCGGCGATCTTCCACCTCCGCCCCGCACTCCAACCCTGCAGCCACCTCACCATCAACCGCTGCTTCACCCACCGCCTCAGCAGCCTCCACATCCTTGCCAATGGCTGAGTCGTCCATCGCTGACCTGGCCAAGATGATCTAGGCCCTCACCACCACCATGAACGCCTCCATCAGTGACCTTCAACAGCAGGTCGCCGTTCTTCAGCAGGCGCAGCCACAGGCGTTCTCCGGCTTAGGATCGCGCGGCTCGGGCCACGGTGACCACCACGGGGACTGTCCACCTCGGTTTCAGAAGCTGGACTTTCCCAAGTTCAACGGGAAATCTGATCCGCTGGCCTTCCTTAACTGATGTGAGTCGTATTTCCATCAACAACGTATTGCAGCTGAGGAGCAAGTTTGGATGGCGTCATACAACCTTGAAGACGGCGCCCAGATGTGGTTCCTCCAAGTGCAGCAGGAGGAGGGTACACCGTCTTGGCGCCGCTTCTCCGAGCTCCTCAACCTCCGCTTTGGGCCGCCGATCCGCTCCAACCCCCTTGGTGAGCTGATGGCGTGCAAGCGGACGAACTCGGTAGCGGAGTACCAGAACCGCTTCGAGGCGCTGCTTCCTCACGTCGGCATGCTCACGGAGGCGCAGCGCGTACAAGCGTTCATGGCAGGACTGCAAGCCGCCGCTCAGCCTCGACGTGGAAGTCCACAACCCGCAGTCCCTCGTCATCGCCATGAGCCTCGCGTGCAAGCTGGAGTTGCGCGAGCAGTACTACCCCGCCGCTGTTCCAGCTCCGCCTGCGCCACAGCAGGCCACGCACAGCCTCTTGACGGGGCCACCACCACAGCTGGCCCTACCAGCCCCCCACCCCGTGCAGCCGCCCCTTCTCTCACCGTCGAGGGCCGCCAGGTGAAGCGGCTGTCCCAATCAAAGATGGAGGAGCGGTGCCGCTTGGGCCTGTGTTTCAACTGCAATGAGAAGTTTGCCAAGGGTCACAACCGCGTCTGCCAGCACATCTTCCTCCTCGATCTAGTCGAGGCCGATGGCGACGACGATCCTGAGCAGACCGACGCTGCGGTTGCCAGCTCGCTCATTTCACTACTCGCCATGGCAGGCGTCCACTCCAGCGAGACCATGCAGGTCCGCATCCAGCTAGGCGGGGCGTCCTTACTGGCCCTGCTGGACTCGGGCTCCACCCACAACTTCGTCTCCGAGGAAGCAGCGGCACGCACCTCCCTCAAGCTCCGACCCCGTGGCAACATGAAGGTCACGGTGGCGAATGGGGACCGGGTGCCGTGCCCCGGCGTCTACCGTGCCGTTTCCTTCTCCCTCGCCGGCGAACCATTCTCCACCGACTTCTTCGCACTACTTCTGGCCGGTTACGACGTCGTCCTCGGCACCGAGTGGCTGGCCTCCCTTGGCCCGATCCTCTGGGATTTTAGCACACTCACCATGTCCTTTTGGCACCGAGATCACAGGGTGTGCTGGACAAGCATCGCCGGGGGCACCGGCCCTTCTCTACGGACGTATAGCACAACTGATCTCCTGCCAGCCCTGCTGGATGATCGCCCCCGTCCGTGGTTGCGCTGGCTGCCATGGGCGGAATACATCTACAACACCGCCTTTCAATCCGCGTTCAAGACCACGCCATTCCAGCTCGTCTACGGCCGTGAGCCACCCTCCATCCGCTCCTATGAGCCTGGCGAAACCAGGGTGGCTGCGGTGTCCAAGACCAGGGCGGAACGCGATGAGATGCTGGCTGATGCCGGGGCCCGGCTGGAGCAAGCTCAGGACGTCTACAAGCGGTTCTACAACAAGCATCACCATGACGTTCACTACAGCGTGGGTGATTGGGATCTGGCTTCGTCTCCGCCATTGCGCCCTGACCTCCCTCCACGGCGTCACCGAAGGGAGGCTGCGGCCCCGGTACTATGGCCCATACCACATCTCTGCCATCATCAACGACGTCGCCTACCGCCTCAAGTTCCCTCCCCGCGCCCGGTTGCACGATGTCTTCCACGTCGGGCTCCTGAAGAAGTTCGTGGGCACTCCCCCGGCCATCCCCCCGGCTCTGCCTCCTATGCATCATGGCGCCACACAGCCGGTTCCAGAACGCGCCTCACGCACCAGGCTGGCCCGAGGCGTCCGCCAAGTCCTGATACATTGGCAAGGTTAGCCCTCAGCCTCCGCTACCTGGGAGGACATTGACAGCTTCACCAAGCGTTACCCAAGCCTCCAGCTCGAGGACAAGCTGCTCGTCAAGGGGGGGAGAGATGTCATGTGGGGGCGCCAATATCAAAGGCGCTCCAAGGCTCGAGACGCAGCCAGGGCAGTCTCCAAGGGGGCACCAGCTGTAGTTAATGACAATTAGTAGTCTGGGGAAATGATAGAATTAATGAGAGATTAAGGATGATTAATGGGGAGAGAACCAAGGAGCTTGGGGCTGGCGCCTAGGGGCTGGGCAGTCCTATATATACCCTGTAATCAGCTTATGAGAAGGCAATCAAGAAACAAGTTATCTCCTAATCCCTCTCTCTGCTATTCTTAATCTCACCCCTGCTGTGGTAGCCAGGCAAAAACCCTGGCACCTCCATTACCTGGTTCAAGCTACGAACTGAGAAGCCAAGTGCCTCCAACCCTAGGCGCCCAGGCCCTTGACATCTTATTTCAACAGAGTTGCATAGCAGCAATCAACAATATTTGAGAAAACATTTATAGGTGCAAATATATAGATCAAGATAGTTTAGAGAACGCTCACTAACTGACATAGCATCACATCTCAGTATTTAGAATGGTTAACTGAAAAATGATTTAGCTGTCAAATTTCAACTGTGGAAAATGTCAATTAGTCTCTAGTCACTACTTGTAGTTTGATACAGCTGCATAAATTCAGTAATTTGGCACGTAAATCCATCTGAACTATGGCAGAAAAAAAGAAGGTGAAATGATACTGGAGACTGTTAGTAGTACTAGGAAATTGGGAGGGTCACTCCTCTTACTGAAATACATTTCAGCAAATTAACTCTGCTATTCGATGATACCGCCATCCACAACCATATATATAGGATTATTATCAGAACCACCCGAGATACAAAACTACCCAAAATCTTACAATACTATTGTATGGCAACAATGAATCAATCTATCCAGGGTCGCAGCACTCGTCACATTCAATTTCCAGGGAAAATCAATCAGAGGAACGAATTCTTACTACTAACAAGTCCCTAAGGAAGAGTAGGAAGGCGTGGCATACAGGGCCCTGCGCCATCCCATGGCCCTGCGCCATCCCATGGCCCTGCGCCATACCTGGTTCAAGAGGTCGGCGTGACTGCACATGTCGATGCGGTGCCACAGCGAGGGGTCGTCCCGCGCGACGCGGCGCCAGGAGCGGCATGCCTGTCCGGCGCTCATCAGTATCTCGACGTGGTCGAGCTTGTGGAAATGCGGGGGACGGCCGAGATCACGTCCAGCAGCAGGTCCTCCCTGTTCCTCCTGTTGTGGTCGCTCCCATGGCCCTAGCCACGGCCGCAACGGAGGCGGGAGGAGGAGGGCATGCCAGTCGCTGCCTTTGGTCTCGCTCAGGCTTGGGGCTCGGCATCTCGCTTTTGTCAGAAGAATCCTCGGCCCGGCGGGCTGGGCACGGCGAACCATCTACGCGGGCCGAGGAGCCTCACCGTCGCGCTGCTGGCCATCCACGCTGCCCGTGCTTCGTCACACCGCAGCCCCGCGCGCCGTAGCGCGCATCCGCGCAGCCCTCACTCCACCGTGACGCAGCTCCCCGCGCTGCCGCCCTCCTCGGACCTCCGGCTGCATGTGGCAGAGCAGAACGACCCGGTGGCGTGGCAAGCCCCAGTTGTCGTCGAGCCTCGGGCGAGAGCAGGGACGGATGGAGGCGGTACCGCATGGGGAGGCAGCGGCTGGCGGCGCAGCAGTCCGAGGCGGAGGGGGCGAGTTGAGTGGGTTTGGGATCATTCGTGACACCCGGTTGCGTGGCTTAACGGGTAGGAGACCCGCGAAGACCACGATCGGACGGTTGGCATCGTTTGTTCACCGGATCGGACAGTCAGCAGGCTAACGAGCGATGTGGCGCGATCTGCTGGCCCGGTTTCTGGTGCAGGATTCGTAAAGTAAAAGATAGGGAAAACAGATGGGCTGTATAAGTTCAGTTTATGCTATGTATATAATGACGTTTGTAACCTTTTGTATCTTATCATACAGTCCGCGTTTGAAGAAATTGGTAGGAAACTACAAGATGCTAGAGGAAAGATTTCGCAAAAAGGAACCTCAACTTCATTTGCTCTTATCATTGATGGCAATGCTCTGACACATGCTCTCACGGGCAGCCTTAAGAATTCATTTCTGGATCTAGCAGTTAACTGTGCATCTGTTTTATGTTGTCGGGTTTCACCAAAACAAAAGGCACTGGTGAGTAACAAGATAATTCATCTGTTTGACTATTCCTTAATAAGCTTATGCCGGCATTTTATTTATCCATAATAGTGAACACTAGTTTGCAGCTTCTATAGCTACTGGGTACTGTTGCAGGTCACCAGGTTGGTTAAAATTAGGACAAGTAAAACTACTTTAGCTATTGGCGATGGAGCAAATGATGTTGGTATGCTACAAGAGGCTGACATTGGGGTTGGAATAAGTGGCGCTGAAGGAATGCAGGTCGATAGTTTTGCGCACTACTTTCATTTTTGGATTTGTCACTTAACCTGTTGTTATGAATCTTGACTATGCTTTGATTCTTGAAATGGACGAAAAAGATCTACAATTGTAATTTATCAAGTTTTTATTTGCAATATTTAGCCAAATTACTCGCTTGAAAGTCATGTTGGATGGAAGTTTTAGCTTCCTCATGAAGTTTGTTCCGTACTGTATTTTAGGACAGAATGACTGATCATGTGATAGGACTTTGCAACTGATGATCAGTTGGTTAAATATCTTGATGACCAATTGACCTCGTGAAAAGAGCTTTTACCCAAGCTAGCTTCATCAATGTTTCAAAAAGCACGGTGCGCTAGGCAGGTGGTTAGGCTCTCCTAGCACCTGGGCGTTCGTAGGCAATTTTACTTTTTCTGCTTAGCTAGAGGAATGCCTCATTGAATAGAAAAATATGGCATATTACAACGACAATATTGGTATACTGCATGCATCCATGAGTTTTATGATCACAATTTATCTTCCTCTCTCTCTCTCTAATGTCCCACTTTAATACATAGATCGAGTTCTAAGCCACTCCTGGTGAAAAAACACCTAGGTGCTAAGCAACATGCTGCTGCTCTGCCTAGTACAACATTTTGGAACAGAAACCTCATGCCTTTTTCTCTTTTGGTTTTTGTATCTGCTTTATGTTATCTAACAACTGATGGTGCTTTGTATTACAGGCTGTTATGGCTAGTGACTTTGCAATAGCACAGTTTCGTTTCTTAGAGCGATTACTTCTTGTGCATGGTCATTGGTGTTATCGTCGAATTGCAGCTATGGTAAAGCACTGCCCCCTCTGCTTCTTGAACTCTTCAGTTAACTAGTCCCTCCAGTCTCATTTTCTTCTCCTTTAGGGCATCGACATAGTTTCTGGGACTGAGCTTTATTCACTTTTATTATTGTGTTGCCCTAATGATATGTTTTATTCTATGGATATATAAGCACTCTTCATACTGGATATACTAATATGGTTTTAATGCTAAAAATCAAATACTTGTATCTCCTAAACAATTTCCTTGCAATATGATCATGCCTCTTCATTTTTTCCTTTTACCTCCCGAAAGAATATTACTTGTGCCATTTTGATACACCAGATATCAACCTTCCCTTGGCATGCAATAATATGCCTAACTTTCCAATGTTTTTTTTTGTATTATTTAGCACTAAGTAGCAAAATTTTGGTGTTCTTGTCGAGCTCTGTTAGTTTACTTCTTGCATTGTATAACAGTCTGCATTTTGTTTGTGATATGGACAGATATGCTATTTTTTCTTCAAGAACATCACATTTGGCTTTACGCTTTTCTGGTTTGAGGCTCATGCTATGTTCTCAGCACAACCTGCGTACAATGATTGGTTCATATCTTTCTATAGCGTTGCCTTCACATCTCTTCCTGTCATCGCCCTAGGTGTTTTTGACAAGGATGTCTCTTCCCGTGTTTGTCTTGAGGTTTGTAACCTATCAGATTCATATGTAATGTTGTGATATATATGTGAACTTTGGTCTTTGAGTCAGCGTTTATAGCATTGCATTGGTTGATTTCTTTTTGTTTCTATAAATCACACCTTTTGTTCCCTTGCATATCATAGGTCCCTTCATTACATCAAGATGGTGTTAATAATGTGTTCTTCAGTTGGTCTCGAATACTCAGTTGGATGTTAAATGGGATGTGCTGTTCAATAATTATTTGCTTTGGTTCCCTCAACGCTATTCTAGTTCAGGCTGTCCGACAGGATGGTCGCGTTGCTGGGTTTGACATCCTTGGGGTGACCATGTACAGTTGTGTAGTGTGGACTGTGAACTGCCAGCTAGCTCTCTACATCAGCTACTTCACCTGGATACAGCATTTTGTCATCTGGGGCAGCATACTGATCTGGTACACTTTCCTGGTCATCTATGGACTATTTTCCCCAGCAATATCATCCACTGCATATCATGTTTTTGTGGAAGCTTGTGCACCTAGCCCTTTGTACTGGTTATCTACTCTAATGATTGTGGTGACAGCCTTGATCCCATTCTTTGTCTACAAAATATCGAGAACACTGTATTTCCCACAGTATCATGATCAAGTTCAGAGGGCTAACTCAAAGAATTGGTAGTGCCAGTTGTATAAGATGCTACTGAGTGATGGTATGTACAGTCGGTAATTTGGTGTAACATACGGCATGATTTGCTTTCTAGATCATGATGTCAGAGGTAGTGTATATAAACAAGTTGGCTGTTTAACAGATCTTGTATATACGGTTTATGCCCACAAAGTTACAGATTCAGGTTATGGCAGTGCATCATCTGTCAAATATCAGAACACAATGGTGACTTCTCAGTCATGCGGAAGGAACTGCAAGCGGCAAATTGATTCTTCGGATCTATGACCCCACTAGGACACATTTTTCTTTTGTTGTGGATGGGGCTCATCATGGAAGCAGATTGCAATTAGGATTTACATAGAATGATGTATAGCATGTCTGTAACTGTGAATATGAGTTCCTTAATGTATGTAGTATTGTTCTAGGAAATTTAGCGATCTTGTAGCATCAAACTGTCAAACCTATGTTCTTGGAAGCATAGTTAATACCCTTTATTGCTCCAATGGTGCGTGGCTTGTATAGTTATGTATTCAGGCATCTCCAGTTCCATGCCATTTTCTTAGGATCATTCATTCCTGATACCGCTCTTTTTTAGAACAATTACTTGTTTAAAGGTCGTATCCAGTGCAGAGAGCACTTGCTCTGTGCGGGGTCTAGGGAAGGGTGTCAGTGGCAAAGCCTTATCCTCGCCTGTGCAATGTGAGGAGACCGCGACTCGAACCTGGGACCGTTGTCTACATGCCATTTTTCAGTGGAAGCATTGTTCAACAGTCCACATACGGATTTACTGCATACTATTATTACGATTGTTTTTGAGTCCAAGTACTAGTCTGATATATTGGTTTGATCAAGCTTTTGAATTTTGATGTGGTTTGGTTGTGGTGACATGAGATCTCCCCGATTATACATTAGGCTGAGATTCTTACTTTATTTCTTCCAGTTGCTCAACTTTTGTCTCTATAAGCAGGCAATTTTGCATGCTTGGAAAGCAGACTCTTTTAAGTATTTTTTTTTCAAGGGCCACTGAAAGGATTGAATGTCTCAAAAGAGATGTATTAGTCTCTAAAATTTAAAACAACAACATTAGACTAATTAAAACTATTTCACTCCACCTGCATGGCTTACCGTAGAGTTAAAAAAGAACATTAAGATGAGTCCTTAGGGTCAACAAATTAAGTCATGTCCTTAGCAAGATCAACATTGGCTTTAATTGCAAAAATTGAATCTAACCACTAGGGATCTCACTTGCACAAGATCAATCCCAGTTGTTATCAAAGACATCAAGCATACAAAGATCAACAAGAAAGTACAGTAAGTGTGACAGTTGGATCTCTTTCGTGGAGGTTATTGCCACAATCCCCTATTTCATGTTGGAGAACCCACTAAAAGCTAAGCTCCTTTTATACACAAAGGTATAAACTCCACTATGAATAACCATTTTCCACTTTGGATTGACAGGTCTCAAACTAGGTGCACTTGTAGCCTTCATGGATTAGATGCCCAGGGGGGTTGAATTGGACTAATTTAAAATTCTAGCACAATTAAAACCTACCGTTTAATCCATTTCACTCTTATGCCTCAAAGTGTGTTTCTAGCCTACCGCACAGTTAGAATAGCCTTGATCCTATTCCAATGACTGTGGTGACAGCCTTGAATCCCATTCCAATGCAGTGAACACATGCTAACGAACTGGCTTGGCTTGTTCGTGTGAATATGAAGGGAAGCTAGTTTGGCACTGATTTTCCCCCTCCCTTTTTGTCACAACATAAATTAGAAGTAGGCCTTTTTCATAGGGATTACATTCTACCCCCCAATCAGTCAAATTTGACTGATTATGTCACTCCGCATTACTAAAATGGACAGTTGCTTTCTATTAAAATGAGCTTTGGCACTTCTCATTTTCATCATTGCATTAAAAGAACATCAATTGTTTAGGTTCAAAGTCAAAATGTGAAAAATATCGCCCTCAAAAAGTGTAAAAAATATGAGAGAAGAACCATTATTTTGGATACTTTGCCTCATAACAACACTCCGAAAGATAAATATCTGCCCTTCCTTTAGGCTTACTTTCTTATCTAAGGCCAACCTTCGTATGGTTCAAATCCCTTGCAACTCTTTTCTTCTAAATTAATGCTTTCCAACTGTTTATTAGAAGGAAATCTATGACATTTCACAATTATATGAAGCCAATAAACAAACAAAAGATCCATGGGTATTTGAACCGGAGTACATGGGAAATGGCAAAATACTTAATGGAACAACTTATTCATCAACGGTTGGATACTTGATATACGCTACGGTATGTATTCGGCCAACCATTGCACATAATACCCTAAATCCTAGACCTTGATAAGTGAGCAATGGATGACCTAGCTTCACCTAGGTAATGTGCTAGAGCACTTTTGCACGTGGGCCGGTGGTGGTGGTGGGGTGTGTGTGTGTGGGGGGGGGGGGGGGGCGCTATATATCTGTGGTAGGTGGCGCAGTTGTCCCACCCCGCTGCACGGGTCTCCACCTCTGTTAGAGCAAGACTAATAATACAGCTAGTCTGCCGGTTGTAAGGATCTTTGCAGCCTTCTCTCAGGCCACCTATATAGTAGTAAGCTCTTCACTGTTAATACATGACCCACTTGTCTGTCTCACAAAGTTTCTCGGTTCTTGTGTCTAAGCCGGCTGGCAAGCTTACAAGTCCGCTTCTCTTCTCTCTCCTCCACCTCAGCATTCAGCCGGCTTACAGCCTTGCTATTATACTTGCTCTTAGAAAGTATGCACTTGATGGGAGATGGATAAGTGGACCTATTCATAGGATTGGCACTGTGCATAGTGCTAGCATATTCAACTCGAATTAGATGCTCCCACTAGAGTTTATTTTGACATGCAGTTAGGTTACTTATCACATGTATTTCATCTCATATGCAAGCTGTCCACCTTAACAATCCACCGTGTTGTTGGCCCATTTGGTAATAGATCCAGCCCACCAAAACGATTGGCAGGTGCCGCCGACACAAGCCACACGTATGTAGAGAGCAGATACGGAATCATAATACGGAGCCACGCGTCAGAGCACTCTTGACAACGAATGGATATGGCTTCCCTGGACGCGAATTCTCCGACGAGTATAGATTTTAATATTTAATATGATTGGAACATAAAATCTAATAGCCTACCCATCTGAAAAATAATGCACATGTAGCATAGCATGAGTCAAAACATCTTAAGTTTGATTAAATAAATGTAACAAAGCATCAATATTTGTGATGTCAAATAAGTGCCATCAAAAGTATATTTACTTAGTGTCATAAATACTAAAATTTAGTCAAACTTAGATAGTTTGATTAGGGATGAAACTTGAATTGTATTTTTTCAGAACCAAGATAAAGAAAGCAAAGTTTATCCTAGATATAAAAAATTAAGTTTATTATAGGTTTACTCAAATGGTAATGCTCTGTTCGGTTGTCCGTCCATCCGGATAGACCCCGCCCTGCGTCGTCCGCTTGTGGAACGGACCCCCGCCCGTGTTGCCCCTGTCCGCATCGTCCGCTTGATTTGTGGCGTCTGCGCGTAATGCGTGCCCTCGCTCGCGCCACGGATCTCGCCCTCCCCCCGCGCCACCCCCGCTCGCGCCACGGATCTCGCCCTCCACCGCGTCGCCCCGGTCCGTACTCGCGCATCCCATTGCGGTCGCGCTCCATCATCCTGCCGCGGCCCCTATTAAGGTCTGTGCCGCTGACCGACGACCTCCGCGCCACTCCGTAGCATCGAGCTCCACGCCGGCATCGAGGTCTGCGTCGACGAGTCTCCATTTTCGTCCAAGTAGATGTTGTGCTTGAAAGCGCATGTTGTAAGCGTCTATTCAAGTGTTTCAGATTTTTTCAGAGATATGTTGCAAGTATTTCATATGGATGTTGCAAAAGATCGAGATGTTGCATATGTTGCAATGGTTGTACATGTATGTTGTAAGCTTTTGTTTCCGATGTTTCATCTGTTTTTTCATACATATGTTGCAATTGTGCTTATCTGGATGTTGCATATGTTTTACACATATGTTTGCAAGTATTTTTATCGGGATATTGCGTATATTTTTTTTGCAATGGTTTGAAGTGTTTTTATAAATGTTTCAGATGTATGTTTTAAGTGTTTTATCTACCTTCAGTCATATGTTGTAAGTGTTGCCTCTGAATGTTTTAAAAGTAGATTGGGTGTTGCATCTCCCTCCTCGCCTTCTCCTACCTCACCTCAGTGTCTCCTCCTCCTCCAGGCGTCGATTGGGCATCCGCCGCCTCCTCCTCCTCTTTTTGATGCTGGCGGCACGGGCCTCATGTGGACACGGGAAATAACGTGGAAAAATGACTGCAGGTGCGGACGCCCGTACGCCCCATCGGTTCGGACGTCCCATTATTCAAATCCTATACTCTTATAAAGCTAAACCCCATTAGAGATTTATCTCAACATGCAAGCTATCCACGTCAACAATCCACGAAACTTGCAATTATCTATATTCTTATAAAGTTAAACCCCATTAGAGATTTATCTCAACATACAAGCTATCCACATCAACAATCCACTAAACTTGCAATTATAGTCAACTAGCACATGTAATTATGATAGTTATCTCTTCGTCTACTCATATGCATTTAGCTGTCCACGTCGATGTGTCAAACCATTCATCAAAATCAATTTAAGATAGCTTCATTCATATGACTATAAATATAAATAGTCTATTTTTTTTTAAATTATCTGAATTTCCACGTCAAAACGCGGGTATTCTCCTAGTTCGTAGAAATATAAGTTTATCCTAACATCTGTCACGATATTTTTCCGCTTTGGCAAGAACGAGAGGAGAGCCCCGCACTGGTGTGCTGCGCCACGTCAGACGTCACGCAAAGCGAACTGGACGGAGGCGTGGCCGCCACTGCTCCTCCCTCGCGCGCAAACTTCCAAACAGCTCCACTTAGCTTTCAGTTTTGGTTCCGTTCCACACACTTCCCATCCCCGCACGCCCACTCCACTCCGCCTCTGATCCCGTGCCGGGTGCCGCCATTTCCCGTGCGCCCACCAACCGCCGCCCCGCCGCCGACGCGATCCCCATCACGCGCCGCCTATGGCGCCCCACCTACTCACCCCACCGGCCCTCACCATTACGGGCGCCGCCGCCCCAGGCCGCCTCGGCGGCGCCGGATCGGCGGACCCGCGAGCGCCCAGGCCACGCGCGCCGTCGCGCACCTTCTTCTGCTCCTCCCCCGGCAGAGCGCGGCGGGGGCTCAGGAGGAGGAAGGGCTTGAGCGTCGCGGCGGCGGCGGCGGAAGGAGCGGAGCCGGGTGGGCCCGCGGGGCCGATGCGGCTCAACGAGTACATGGTCGCTGTGGACCGGCCCCTCGGCGTCCGCTTCGCCCTCGGCGTGGACGGACGCGTCTTCGTCCACTCCCTCAGGAAAGGGGTAAGTGACTAAGCGGGGAACGAGCAATGGGAAGGGAGTCCTTCCCAGGTGGGCGGGGTTTAAGGACCTTCAATTGGCGAGTGACTGACTGACATAGTGACATCCGGTTGCTGCATGTGGTGATGCGTGGCAGGGGAACGCCGAGAAGTCCAGGATCATCATGGTCGGCGACACGCTCAAGAAGGCGGGCGGCGACGGCGAAGGCCTCGTTACCATCAAAGACCTAGGTGACACGGAGTACGGCACCAGTAATGTCGTTATGTTTCACTAATCCAAAGACTAGCGTCTGTATGAAATTTTAGTGAGCCATCCCATCTCTGTTGATTTTGGTCGTGTGTCATATATAAGATTGCTTATTATGATCGGAAGTGGCTTTCCTGGTTATGTTGAGTTTTTTTTACCTCGTCTGTTTGAACTCTGAATATTTTATACCCTGGTCTAGTGAAATTCCTACGTTCAAAATAAGTCTTAAAATAGACTTGTAACTAATAATTTCTGGACTATTCGTCAAGCTTAGTAATTATTCAATGGCTCAAATGAAATGGTTCTTTGTTAGGGTAATAGTTCTTGGCATACAACAGTACTTTGATGCACTGAACAAAGAAGTTTCAGCTCTTTGCTTTCCCAGACATTGAAGTGCACATATACTTAGTAGTGTAGCAGTTGGCGATTTTAAAATGAGCCTTAAACTTCTTAATTGCTTGACAAAGTGTTACCCAATAGTCCAATACCCATTGGAGCACCACCTTCCTCAAAGTTAAGATACCAGCAATCTAGCAGTTCAATGAACACGATTTATTTCCCTTAAAAATTCTAGAACGTCGGATGGAACTACTGCATAGTAATGCTTCATTCATATGTTCTCTTTAACTTGTATCCAGAATTGCGCTGAGGGATAAGTCAGCATGCAGCCTTGTCCTTGAGAGACCATTTGCTCCTTTTCCAATCCATCAGTTGCATCAAAATGAAGATTACCACATTCTATTTAACAGAGGGCGGGCTGCTGTTGCCTCGTGGAATAGTGCTGTTTGGTCCACAAAGCTGAATGGATCGTCTACTGGGGATGGAAAATGTGGTTTTGCCGTATTCTCCCCAAGGTTGCTAAGTTCTCAAGGATGGGCTCTTCTGTCTAACGAGAAAGGTGGATTCAATCAGAGTAGCACTAACCTTGCCAATCGCATAAGTGAGATTGTTGGTTTATATTCTGATGAAGACGATGTCAATGCTGAGTGGGCACATGGTAGCTTTCCTTTGGAGGAGTACATTAAAGCACTAGACCGTGCTAAGGGTGAACTGTACTATAATCATTCACTGGGCATGCAGTATAGTAAGGTACTGGAAGACTGCTTCTGTTAATTTTCTTAGACATGTACATCCATAAAGGGTGTGTCAATACTATGTGTGCTTTCAAGAGCTGAGGACTACTTACCAATATATACCAATAACCATGGCGCTTGTTTTACACAAATATTCGCAGATAACAGAACAAATATTTGTTGGGTCATGTATACAAACAGAGAAAGATGTGAAGATGTTATCAGAAACTATGGTATGTTCCTGACATATGCTGCAAGCTTGTCTGATTAGTGCTTTTTGCTTACATTTGTTGCATTCCATTTATACTTCCATTTACGTTACAATTCAGTTAAGTTTCTGATACTTCAAAAGGCTTCAGGGTATCACTGCTGTTCTGAATTTCCAAAGTGAAAGTGAGCGCATTAACTGGGGAATCAATTCTGAGGCAATCAACAGTTCTTGTCGTGAGAATAACATCTTGATGGTTAACTATCCTATACGGTATGCTGTAATTCCTCTATCTAGAAGATAAACTTTAGAATGTTTGATTCTAGTTCTTCACTATAGTTATATTGAACCAGCTGTAGCTTCCTTATCCTGTGACAAACAACACTAGAATTTATGTAGGTTCGAATTGTCGTTTATTTGTAGAGCGATGTCGGTGATACTTTGGCTATTGTTGTTGTGTACTTGATATTCGGTGTGTACTATTTGTTGTTGTGTGGATTAATGTTCTAAGCGCTTTATGTCTCATTAGGCTGTTATAAGCTCAGCTCATCGTACTTCACCCTAGTAGTTATCTGAACAAAAAGGATCTCTATGAATTGTTGGTGAAATCTTTACTTAGTTTTGCAGACGTCATAGGCTTGCTAACCTTACTATCATCTGATTGTCATTTAACTACTGATGCTGGATGTTTTCAGAGAGGTTGATTCCTTGGACCTAAGAAAGAAGCTTCCTTTCTGTGTTGGTCTTCTGTTGCGTCTTATAAGGAAGAACTACCGTATCTATGTGACTTGTACCACTGGATATGATAGATCATCAGCATGCATGATATCATACTTACACTGGGTTCAAGATACACCTCTCCATATTGCTCACAAGTTCATCACTGGTTTGCACTCTTGTAGACCTGACAGGTAATTATGGTTGAGCAACATTATATTAGTCGTTCTGTTTGATGCTAAATCAAAGAGGACCCTGTTTATTGTGACTGCTGAGAACTAAAAAATTGTTTAATGATGCAGAGCTGCAATTGTTTGGGCAACTTGGGATCTTATTGCTTTAGTTGAAAATGGAAGGCATGATGGTAGTCCCACACATTCAGTATGTTTCGTTTGGAACAGTGGTAGGGAGGTAAGTTCCTTTTATACAAAAATGTTACTGAAGAGTGATTATTTGGCATAGAAAACATTTGTTCAAGTCAGTGTGAGACTTCATGGTATAATCTTGACATTCAATAACTCGAGGGGGTTGACTTGCACCGTTGCACGTGACATTGGCTCCAGGGTGAGGATGTAGAGTTGGTTGGAGATTTTACAAGTAACTGGAAAGACAAAATAAGATGCATCCACAAGGGTGGGTCAAGATATGAGGCTGAAGTTCGCCTTCGGCATGGAAAGTAAGTTGCCACTTGCTTGTTTTCGTGGCTGAGGATATTAAACAGCATCTGTCTATCCCACCATCTTCTGATCTCTTTGCTCCTGATAGTTATCGAGTTAACTGAAACTAACCCCATACTCATTTAGGTACTATTACAAGTTTATAGCTGGGGGCCAGTGGAGGCATTCGACATCATTGCCTACAGAAACAGACGAACATGGGAATGTCAACAATGTGATCAGAGTAGGTGACATTGCTCGCATTCGTCCTGCTCCAAGCCAGCTACACATAAAAGTATGTCAACTCAATCCACTGCCTTCAGTGCCTCGATTGAACTTCCGACCTGTCTACTTCTTGCAATTTAAGCATTCTTTCATGTTTTTGCTGATCAAACCCTATATGAGTTTTTAAGGTAATAATGTGGAAACTTAGTAGAATCTGTAGCTTACTATAGCCAACAATCATGATTGGCATCTATCATGGCAGGACCCAACTGTTGTTAAGGTCATAGAAAGGGCGCTAACAGAGGACGAGCGGTTTTCATTGGCGTTTGCAGCACGCCGCTATGGCATTTGCGATATGCCCAATCAGATTGTCCCCAAAGCAGTAGACGTGTCATCCTTTTCTGAGCGGAACCAGGCGTCATCGAGGGCCAGCAATTTTCTTAGCTACAGAAAACTCATGTAATGTAGAAAACAGAGGGGCCTTCTTACTGTATGTATCCGTTCACACACAACCTGGAACGTCGATAAGTGGCTCAGCAATGAGCACAATGTACACCTCTGTGTAATTCTATGGACTGTATACCTGAAATGAACTCCATTTTAGACTATAGGACACTCTTGAGAATCTGAGGCCTGCTCGCAAATGGCCAGTGAACAAACTCTGCAATCTACTGCTCTCAGGGGATGGGAGAGATGACTACTTTGCCGGTTGCTCTCCCGGTCTCAAGGTAGGAGAAAGCCTCCACAACCTGGGAGAAGGCGAACGGCCCCTCCGGGTCGATGAGCGGCTTCACCTTGCCTGACTCGAGGTACGGGTTGAGCTTCTCCAAGATGGCGCCGTTGGAGGTGACGACGAACCGGAACCCTGGAGGGCTGACGGCGCCGGTGAGGACCACCACGCTGCCGCCTTCCGTCACTACCTTGACAGCCTTGTCACCCTGACCTGAAATGAAACAGTCACGTGTATTTTGTGGTGGCTGCTGGGCATGCATTTGATGATGGTGATCTTATCTTACCGACTGCGTCCAAGACAACATCGTATTTGTCCGGCAGCTCTTCGAAGTTGTCCTTAGTGTAGTCGATGGCGACATCGGCACCCAGGCTCTTGAGCAGCTCGATCTTCTTGGTGCTGGCCGTCGCAGCCACCTTGGACGCGCCGTACACATGCTTCGCTATCTTCATTCCACGTCAAGAGCAGCATTGTGCAAGAAGGTTCAGTTCAGTCTTTACTCTTAGTACGTACCCAACAGTACGTCGAGGTGGAATTCAGACAGCAGCCAGTGTCTGTGCAGTGAAGTTTCAGTGTCTGACACTCCTGATGAGATCTTACCTGGATTGCAAGGGAGCCGACACCGCCGGCGCCACCGAGGACGAGGACGGACTTGCCGGAGGACAGTCCCGCCCTCTCCAGGCCCTCGTTGGCGGTCTGGACGGCGAGCGGCAGGCTGGCGGCCTGCGCGAAGTCGAGGCCCTTGGGCTTGAGCGCCAGCAGCTTCTCCTCGACGGCGGTGTACTCCGCCAGCGAGCCGGACTGCTTCGGCCCCTCCAGCGGCTTCTCGCTGATCATGCCGTACACCTCGTCGCCTTCTTTCAACTTCTTCACCTGGCTGCCCACCTTGACGACCACGCCGGCCACGTCGTACCCCGGCACGGTCTGCAGCAGTGCACAGCATCGATCAGCAAGTTGAGCACTCCCAGAAACAATAAATAATTTGCAAGACGAGCGAGACGAGGATAGCTGATCATCAGACCGGGAGAGGTGAGTCGGTGGCCTGGAACTTGCCGGCCCGCCGCTTGGCATCGACGGGGTTGAGCGCCGCGGCGACGACCTTGACGAGCACCTGGTCCTCGGCCACGGCCGGCACAGCCGCGGCCTCGTTGAGCTTGAGCACGCTGGCGTCCCCGTACGCGTCGTACACCCAGGCCTTCATCACCCCGGGCACCTCCGTCGCCACCGCAGCCGTGGCCGGGGACGAGGACGCGGACGCCGCCACGCACCGCCCCGACCGGCCAGCAGCCTCCGAAGCTGTTCTCCTAGCGGCGGCGGCGGCGCTGCCCCTCGGCGCCGACGACGGGAGGACGAGCTTCACGGGAGCCTGAGGCGGCTGCGGCAGGAATAAGGACGACCTCGAGTAGGAAGTGACCGGGATCGACGAAGAGAAGAACGCCTGCATTCTTTTTTCGATTCGAGCTCTCGTCTCGGAGCAGGATGAACGTTGCTGGTGCTCTTGAGCGCTGCCAGTGCCAGGTGCTGCTGTGTTGTTGTTATCCGTTTGTGGCCGTCGCCCGTCGGGAGTGGCGGGGAGCGCTCGGGGTGACGAAACTTGTGGCTTGGATGGGCGGGCAAGTTGGATCTGGCCAGCGTCGATGGGAAAGTTGGATGAACGTGGACACCGCGCCTGTCCGTTCGTGGACTGGGAAGCAGAGATGGGGCTTTGGATCCGGCCTCATAGCTTCAAAGATAATTTTAGGGGCCATAAGTTGATTAATTTCATTTGGAATTCCACACTTAAAACACTATGGCCCAACTAGCTCAGTGGGTAGCATTAGCGGGCTTAAATATTTTTCTGATGTCATAGGCTATGAATGGTATCAACACTCTATAAAAAATGAGATAAAAGATTTAAAAGTATCATAACAATACATTAAAGTTATTTGCAATGCATCAAATTAAGTAAGTTTGCAAGTGAACCATGATTTTAATTTTATCTATTTTTCACTTCCGAAATATCATACTCGATCTACTTTCAAGTATAGATATGCTTATGGTCCTGTTCGTTTGTCTTATAATCCGTACTTTTCAGCTTGTTTTTTCAGTCGGAACAGTGTTTTTCTCTTACAACAAATCAGCCGGAACAATATTTCGGCTTATTTTTTCAGCGAAGCGAATGGAGCCTATAAGTCAAGAGCAACTTATTAAAAAAAAGGTTATTATGTGACGAATGGATCCACTCATATTACCCATCACTACTGCATAATAGCTTTTCCCAAGCCATCAAATTCGTTTTTCCGAGGCGGGCATCAGTCCGCCCTAGACAAAAAGCCTGTGTTGATCATCATTTTCGCAGGCGGTAATCATCTTTTTCGCAGGCGGTCACTGCGCCCTGTTTGCGAAAATAGATTTAAAAAATAAAAAGGTAGAAGCCCATCGGCGAGCCCATTTTTGGGCCCGCTGGCTCCCAGGACCGCCTCCGCCACTGATTCTGTCCGCACCTCCACCGGATCCACCACCACTCCTCCTCTAGATCTGGCCGTCGAGATCCGCTAGGCGTGCCGCCTCCGTTCAAGCGCCACCAGGAGCAGCGGCTCGACCACCGCCTCTGCGCGCATGGCCGCCTCCACCTCTGCGCAAGCGCCTCCAGGAGCTCCAGCCACCATGCCACTTCAAGCTCCGGTTGCTGTGCCACCGCAAGCATGGGCACGGTCATGGGCCCCAGCCGCCACGCCGCCACTATAGAGCCGCTGGGAGGCGAGCCCTCGGGAGGAGCGCCGCTTGGAGGGGAGCCGCTGGGAAGGGCGCCGCCGAGTGGGGCACCACTAGGAAGGGAGGGGCACCGCTAGGAGGGGAGGGACACGCTGAGTGGGGCTCCACTAGGAGGGAGGGGCTAGGAGAGAGGCACAGCTGGAGTTTAGAAATGGGAGGGGCACAACTGAGACAGGGGTAGGGCTAGAATAGTGGACTAGGGTTTCTCCTAGGTATATATATATTCCTAGTCAATATCGGGCTCATATGGGCTTCCCCAACAGGCAGTGGGCTCAGCCACATTAACACAGGCGAGCCTTTTAAGAGGTCCACCTCCGAAAATGGCCTCCATTTTTGGAGTTAGATATCTTAAAAGGCCTGCTTTCGTAAATCTGTTTTAGAAGGCGGTAATTTTTTGACTGTCTCCATAAATCCATTTTAGGAGGCGGGCAATTTTTGACTGCCTCGTAAGTAAAATGTCTGCCTCCGAAAATCCTCAGCTTTTTTAGGAGACGGTTGGATTTTTTTGACCGCCTCCATTAATGATTAGGCACTGTCTCGTGAAATCATTTAGGTAGTAGTGCATTGTGTCACTAGGTTTCAACTCTATCCATCCATTTTAGACTTTTGAGTACAGACCTTGTGACTCATTGGCCTTACTTTTGTGGGTGGAGTCAATTACTCGGTCATCGTGGCTCATTCCCATCTTTGGGGCTTAGCAAGATAAAATTAGGGAAGAGTGGTAGTTTTTCTATGAAATCTACTTATAATGCTTTGACTTCCAATGAAGATGGGTCTGCATTTAAGCATAGCTGGAAAAGGGAAAATCCTAGCCAAATTAAAGATCTTTTTGTGGCTAGTTGCGAATAATGCCATCTCAATTGAAGATAATATGCTCAAGAGAAACTGGAAGGGAAGTCCCTCCTATTATTTCTATGATCAAGATGAGAATGCAAAACACTTGTTGTTCTCTTGTTGCATAGCCAAGGTAGTTTGGACTACTATTGTTGTTTGCTTAGGGGCTTCCGATATTCCTAAGTCTTCAATTCAGTGTTGGAGATAGTGCGAGAAGTGGCTT
This sequence comes from Miscanthus floridulus, assembly GCF_019320115.1. NCBI lineage: Eukaryota > Viridiplantae > Streptophyta > Magnoliopsida > Poales > Poaceae > Miscanthus > Miscanthus floridulus. Next base: position 51,834,644 of record NC_089592.1, on the reverse strand, counting down.
CCTAATGGGAAAACGTTCTATGCAATGGGAATCGCTACTATCCACTAGGCAACTTGGAAAACTGGAAACAAAACCTGGCCAACTTTGGAGATCACCACAAACAGAGTGGCTTATACACAAAAACATATCCAAATAGAGTCCGAAGTGGTGAAAGATCATAACATCACAACTTTGGAGATCACCACACATACACATGAGAAGGAGAAATGCCAATACCACTCAAAATAGGTCCCAAATAGCAGACTGCAGCCTGGCCCATGCTGCATGGCTAGTAGAGAGGCCACCCACCAAAGCTAAGTCCTATCCGGCCTATTACTCTACATTGTACCTGAACATGGGGGTTGGCCTCTCTACTAGCCTTTTGTGCATCCAGACCTCGTGACTCGTTGACCTTACTTTTGTGGGTCAAGTCAATTACTTTTGTGGCTTTTGCAACATTTTTGGTTGGGACTTAGCAAGGAGTCTGCCCTATACTTGGATCAAGCCATCGGAGGTTTGTTCTCTCATAAGGACACGACAGAAGGAAGAGAAATTTTAAACCACTTTCTTGAAATCTCTTCCTATGCCGACAATCTTAGTAAACACCTCAATGGTATCATAAAAATAGCGAAAACTTCAATAGCTGAGCCAGAACCCATAGATTCTTCTGCTGAGCCCTCTCTCGAACCATCGGTTAACCCACAACTTCTGGAGGACGAAGAAATTCAACCTTCGGTGTTGCCGTTTGAATTAGAGGAAGATATTTTTGAAGACTTTGGAAACACCTATAATTGTATCGAAAGAGGCCTTCTTACCCTCACCCGAAATTGATCCCTTGGAAAAATCTTTTTGGGATACAACGATGAGGACTTAACTTCAATTCTTAGTGACGAATGGTTGAGGGAAATGGAGGTTTCTCCCAAGGTGTTTCAATTTTGTACACCTTCCTCAACTATTTCATTAGCTAATAAATCTTTTCACTAGGAAGCCCTCTATAACCCCACTTTTGGCTTAAACATCATGTCAACCCTAGTTATGGCTACACACTTTCCAATTGAACCCTTTGTACCATTTGGACTTTTCTTCAAGTGTCTCTCTGTACTTCTTTTAGAATGCAAGGGTGTTCTTTGCGAAAACTCTATCTAACTCGATGGTGTTGGGGTGATCCTTGATTTTCATATTTTTGAAGTCCCTGACTTCCATATCATGATTGGACATCCCATTGAGAAACTTCTTGCCAAATCTTGTTCTAATGGGAACCTCAATATGCATGTGGGGGAGAAATCCATTGCAAATCCTGATCCCACGATCATGGAATTCAGTGGCTAAAAAGCCTCCGATCTGTGACCCAATGGATCTCATGACGAGTACATCCTTTGACACTCCTAAGTCAATACTAGCGCAAGGCGCTCCACTTTCTATCGAAGAGGAGGACGAAGAAGAAGTATTTGATCTTCCACCAACCCAACCACCATCACGACCTCCTATCGAGTTTAAACCCCTACCTTCGGGCCTTCGCTATGCTTTTTCTCAATGGAAACAAAGTGACTCCTGTGATAGTTAGTGACAAGTTAACAGAGGAGGAACTTGAAAAGCTTATCGCTATTCTTGAAAAGCATTGTTCTATTCTGGGCTACTCGATCCAAGACCTTTAGAGAATTAGTCCCACGCTTTTTACTCATTGCATCCCTATAGATTCATCTTGTTCACCATCTTGGGAGCCCCAATGAAGGCTTAATAATGCGATGAGGGAAATTGTAAAGAAAAAGGTCTTGAAAACCCTTCAAGCTGGGAATTATCTATCCCATTGAAGGGACCGTGACGCCTAAGAGGGGGGGGGGTGAATTAGGCAACTTAAAAATCTAATCCTTAAAACTATGGCCTCTTTTTCTAACTCTAGCAAAACCTATGTAAAAGATAAACTATCCAAGTGTGCAACTACGGTTTTGCTAGTGTGTTGCTATCTCTACCGCAAAAGCAATAATATAATCAATGTAAATGCGGAAGCTTAAAGAGCAATGTAGAGATTGCAAACTCCTGTCGATGACTCTGGTATTTTTACCGAGGTATCGAGAAGCGCGCAAGCTTCCCCCTAGTCCTCATTGGAGCTCCTCACAAGGAATCCCTCGCAAGGGCCAAGCTCCCGGTCGGGTCACTTCGTGGATAGCCTCGGGCCTTCCCCACATGCAAGTGGGTCTCCGATGTGCCTTCCGGCAAGCCTCTCCCGGATGCTCCCCGCCGTTTTCCCTATCAAGCTTCCAGCTGAAACACCACGGGTCCTTGTTCCCTCTGGTATACGGTGGCGGCCACACCACAAACTCGGTTGGTGTGATCTCACAAGACTTCAAGCCCCTCCGATGTACAACACTTGTGCTCGCAAGCACGGGGTGGCAAGAGGTATGCAAACCTCACTAAACACTAGGCATAAACCTAGAGCAAGCGCATAAGCGGTGGTCTAATCAACCTAAGCACTTCGCAAAGCACTTATGCTAATCACCTAATAAAACACTAAGCACTATGCAAGTGGAGATCACTAGAATGGTGTATCAACACCCTTGGTATGTTTCCTCAGCTCCACTATATTCAAATGGCCGGTTGGGGGTTGTATTTATAAGCCCCACTAAGAAAGTAGCCATTGGGGTCAAATTCCCACAAAACTGCTACTGACCGGACGCTGAATCGTCCTGACCGGACGCGTCTGGTCGTCCCGACTGTTGAGCCAGCAATATACTGATCGGACGCTGGCCAGCGTCCTGGTCGCCTGCCACCGGACGTGTCTGATCGTAGATTTGTCGCTCTGGAACCTTACTATACTCGATCGGACACTGCTGTCTTGTGTCCGGTCGGTTGCCTGCCAGCATCCGGTCCAGTGTCCGATCGCCTATCTGCCGAGTCCTCTGCCCAGCGTCCGGTCGCTTGTCCAGCGTCTAGTCCAGTGTTCGGTCACCTCAGTGAGCTCGTTTCTTCGTGATCTTGCGTACGGCTTGGTTCCAATCTTTGTGCTTGGACTTTGCTTGATATTTTGGGTCTTCTCTTGTGCTTCTAAGGTCTTTCTTAAGGTGTTGATCATCGGATCACCATGTCACCTTCGTCCAAGTCACGTCTTGCACCCTATTGAACTACAAAATAAACACTTGCAAATTCATTAGTTCAACTTAGTTGTGTTGGTCATCAAACACCAAAATCTTAAGTAAGTGGGCCAAGGGTCCATTTTCCTTACAATCTCCCTCTTTTTGGTGATTGATGACAACACGACCAAAGCAAGCAAATGATAAGAATTTGGAGATTAAAAACTACCTACTTGCTAGGATGCAATGCAAAGGGCAAGGTTATATGATACTAATTGATAGATACCAATTAAAACTTTACTTAAAAGCTTGTCTTGCCCTTGCAAATGTCCCCATGTGATATTATGGATTAAAGCCTAGCTTTCTAAAAAAAATTCTCCCATTACTTAGACTAATCCATAATTCACTTTCCTCCCTTTCTCGGACTATTACTACTTGTAACTAAATGCTTGTCTTTGGTCCTTCAAATTCTCCCCCTTTGGCATCAAACACCCAAAAAGGAATACATTAGTAGCACAAGGGAGGGTCAAACTTTGTGAACCAAATGAAGGATTTGATTAGCATGGAATAGGTCACAAAACTTGACTATCACATTATATAGACTAAGCTCCCCCTAAATTTATGCATACATATGATAAAAAGCAAAGCATATGCATAATTAGCAATTTATTGCACAAGAGAGGTTAATCTATATAATGCATGGAGAAAGCAAATAAATATCAAAGTGAGATCAACATGGTGATATCAGGTTTAGAAATACCACATGTGAAAATCAATTTGATTTCTACCAATTGAAGTATAATGCTTTCCTCCGGAGACTCCATTTTCCTTGCAATGAGACTACTACACACAAGATAAGCTTGAAAAGGTGTTAGTCTCAAAGCATCCAACTTGTAGATTAAGCTCCCCCTAAATTTATGCACACAAGTGTTGAATACTTGTAAAATTTGTGCACATTGATTTAAGTATCAAAATACCACTTGAAAGATGATATTTGGGAGAGATTATCTACAATTTGGACTTTGGTACATATTAGATAAATAATTGTAAAACAAGCTATGTGCCGTGCTCCTAAATAATTTTAAACCATGTAGGTTTGCTCCAAGGGTTGATAATGAAACCAAGCAAGCCTACCATATGATATACCTATTGAATGCATGACAAAAGATTTAAGCATGTAAATGCAAACATAGGCATGAAAGATAACTAGATGCTTTAAGAGTATATCAATTGAAAAACAATATCAATTGAAATGAATACTAATTGAAAGTAATGACATCTAGTTACCTAACATGGGAAGGGGAATTTGGGTCTATAGTATTCACTAACCTACTTGGCAATGACTTTGTCCATCATGATGCACCCCATGAAATGCACCCAAACTTTGCCAAGTCTCCAAATTCTCCGAAGTCCAACGGACTCCTCACTTCCCTTTCGGGATCCAAACCTTCTTGGCGCTCTTTATGTTTGAGATGATCTCCTTTGGCACCCAAAAGTGTTTGACCCCATTGTTGGCTTGCTTGTTCACCTTGATGGCCACCACCTTGTCATTTTTCTTCTTCTTCAAGAGATAAGGTGTAGAGGCCTTCTTGTCCACCTTGTTGGTGTAGGTGTTGGAGAACTTGCTTGTTTGCTTTTTCTCCTCCTTTGCTCCTCCCCCATTCTTCACCTTGCACTTATAGGACTTGTGGCCTTCCTTGTGGCACACGTAGCAAACCACGGTTTGTCCTTCATCAAGCTTCTTCACTCCCTTGACGGTGTTATCTTGATGAAGTTGGACTTGCTTCGCCTTGCCTTTTATTTGAGTCAAGTCCTTGGTGAGGCGAGCTACTTCTTGCTTAAGTTCCTCATTTTCCTTTGCAACCTCTTGTGTGCATGTATCTACAATAACTTTCTCAACACAAACTTGGTTGCACAAAGGTGAGTCTAAACATAAATCATTGCAAGAAGTAGAGGCATCCTTTTTAATGATAGAACTTTTCTTTTTAGATGCCTTGGTGGGGGTATTTTTGACGGCTTCAAGATTAGCAACTTTATTAGTTAGCTCATCACAATGTTTGCACATGGTTTCCATTTTTGCAAGCAAACTTTTATAAGCATCTTGTGAGCTAGCTAATTTTTCTTTTAATTTTTTATTTTTCTTTACAAGTTGCTCATCATTGATTGTGCATTCATTTGTTGTTGCACTAGCCTTAAGTTGCTCAATTTTAGTAGATAATTCAACATTGAGATTAGCAAAGTTCTTATATTGTTCAAGCAAAGTTTTGTATGTTTCTTGTGAACTATCTAGCTTTTCTTTTAAACTTTTGGGCTTCTTTTGTTGACTAGTGCAGACTTTAGCATAATTAAGATTTTGTTGCACAATTTCATCATAAGAAGGCATATCATCATCACTATCACTCTCACTAGAGGATGAGCTTTTGTTACCTCATGCTATAAGGCACACACGAGAAGAGCTTGATGATGAGTGCTTGCGGCCTCGCCTCTTGTGATGATGTTCTTCTTCACTTGAAGAATCATCCCATGAATCTTATTGATGTAAGGGCTTGGTTCTTGCATGCCTTCTTCTTTGTCTTGGGTGTGGGCTTGTTTGGACAAACTTCCACAAAGTGCCCCAACTCACCGCATCCATAGCATCCTCTCTTTCTTTGCTCATTTCTTTGATTGGTGAAAATGAGATCTTGAATTTGGATGGGCACACCCTTGACATTGAGCCTTTGGATCATCTTCTCCACCTTGTTGATTAATTTGATTGATTATTCATCAAGGTCGGAGGTGGAGGAGGAAGATTGATCATCATCACTTGAATCTTCATCATCATCATCATCGATCTCATCATATCTTCTTCTTCATCTTCACTTGAGGAGCTTGAGCTTGAGCTTGTCTCAACTTGCTTGCCCTTCATCTTCTTTTTCTCGCTACATACGAGAGCTTTGCCTTTGCTTGATGAAGAAGCTTCTTCTTGACCCATCTTACGTGACATTTCAAATGCCACTATCTTGCCAATGACTATGCTTGGGGTCATGGTGCTCAAGTCCTCCATATTGTGAAGGATGGTGATGATGCTTGCATATTTCTTTTGTGGTAGCACGGAGATGATCTTCCTCACGATGTCCGCATCATCTAGCTTTATTAATCCTATTGAATGGAGCTCATTGATAATTAGATTCAAACGAGAATACATATCGTGAACAAGCTCATCATCATTCATTGTAAAGGAATCATAATTTTGTTTAGCTAGACAATGTTTTTGCTCACGGACATTACTTGTGCCATCATGGAGCTCTTAGAGTTTTAACCAAATTTCATATGCCGTATTTAAAGTGAACACTTGGTTAAACACATCCATGCTAAATGATTCAAACAAGCATTTTTAGCTCTAGCATTAAAATGCATTTCTTTTTCATCACTCTTTGTGGGTTTTTCGGGATTCTTGATGGGTTTCATCCCATCACGAGTGACTCTCCATAAACCCATATCAACCGCCTCAAGGTGGCAAGCCATTCTAGCCTTATAGTTAGGGAAGTTAGTGCCATCAAAGTGTGAAGGCCTAGAGGTATCTATCCCAACCACTCTAAATAGCGTCGGCTCAACGGCGGTTAGCCAAAGGTCCAAATTGAGCCAACTGACTCTGATACCAATTGAAGGGACCGTGACACCTAAGAGGGGGGGGGGGGTGAATTAGGCAACTTAAAAATCTAATCATTAAAACTATGGCCTCTTTTTCTAACTCTAGCAAAACCTATGCAAAAGATAAACTATCCAAGTGTGCAACTATGGTTTTGCTAGTATGTTGCTATCTCTACCGCAAAAGCAATAATATAATCAATGTAAATGCGGAAGCTTAAAGAGCAATGTAGAGATTGCAAACTCCCGTCGATGACTCTGGTATTTTTACCGAGGTATCGAGAAGCGCGCAAGCTTCCCCCTAGTCCTCGTTGGAGCTCCTCACAAGGAATCCCTCGCAAGGGCCAAGCTCCTGGTCGGGTCACTGTATGGATAGCCTCGGGCCTTCCCCACGTGCAAGTGGGTCTCTGATGTGCCTTCCAGCAAGCCTCTCCTGGATGCTCCCCGCCGTCTTCACTATCAAGCTTCCGGCCGAAACGTCGCGGGCCTTGTTCCCTCTGGTATATGGTGGCGGCCACACCACAAACTCGGTTGGTGTGATCTCACAAGACTTCAAGCCCCTCCGATGTACAACACTTGTGCTCGCAAGCACGAGGTGGCAAGAGGTATGCAAACCTCACTAGACACTAGGCATAAACCTAGAGCAAGCGCATAAGCGGTGGTCTAATCAACCTAAGCACTTATGCTAATCACCTAATAAAACACTAAGCACTATGCAAGTGGAGATCACTAGAATGGTGTATCAACACCCTTGGTATGTTTCCTCAGCTCCACTATATTCAAATGGCCGGTTGGGGGTCGTATTTATAAGCCCCACTGAGAAAGTAGCCATTGGGGTCGAATTCCCACAAAACTGCTACTGACCGGACGCTGAATCATCCTGACCGGACACGTCCGGTCATCCTGACCGTTGAGCCGGCAATATACTGATCGGACGCTGGCCAGCGTCCGGTCGCCTGCCACCGGATGCGTCCGGTCGTAGATTTGTCGCTCTGGAACCTTACTATACTCAATCGGACGCTACTGTCTTGCGTTCGGTCGGTTGCCGCCAGCAGTTCGGTCTAGTGTCCGGTCGCCTATGTACCGAGTCCTCTGCCCAGCATCTGGTCGCTTGTCCTAGCGTCCGGTCACCTTAGTGAGCTTGTTTCTTCGTGATCTTACGTACGGCTTGGTTCCAATCTTCGTACTTGGACTTTGCTTGATATCTTGGGTCTTCTCTTGTGCTTCTAAGGTCTTTCTTAAGGTGTTGATCATCGGATCACCACGTCACCTTCGTCCAAGTCACGTCTTGCACCCTATTGAACTACAAAATAAACGCTTGCAAATTCATTAGTCCAACTTGGTTGTGTTGGTCATCAAACACCAAAATCCAAAGTAAATAGGCCAAGGGTCCATTTTCCTTACACCCATACTGTTTAGTGATTGGGTTAGCCTTGTTCAAGTTGTCCCGAATAAAGGTGGAATGATGGTCATTGAAAACTCAAAGAACGAGTTAATCCCGCAATGAACTATTATAGGATGGAGAATGTGTATCAATTACTAAAGATCAACAAGGCAATTATGAAAGACCACTTTCCTCTTCCCTTCATTGATGAAATGTTAGAACGGCTAGCCAGCCACTCTTTATTTTGTTTCCTTGACAGGTGTTCAGGTTACCACCAAATACCAATCCATCCTGACGACTAAAGTAAGCCAAATTTCACATGTCCCTATGGGACGTATGCATATCGAAGAATGTTATTTTAGACTTTGTAACGCTCTGGCTTCCTTCCAAAGATGCATGATGCCTATTTTCTTCAACATGATTGAGAAAATCATGGAAGTTTTCATGGACGACTGTTGACGAGACTCAAACATAGGGATATGTTAAGTCCCGGGGTGAGAGTTTCCCGACTGAAGGACCCCTGATCGATCCCTCCAAGATCGCTCGGGGGCTCAGGGGCTATACCCCTTAGGAACGCTCGTGCGCGCCTTCTGGCCAAGCAAGGATCGGACAAAACTCGAGCATGCCCTCTGCCTCTACTGGGGACCCGGGGGCTCGCCCAAGCTCTAGGCTTTTGATCGATGGTAGCCCAGGCCTGATCTTCGGCTCAACCTCTAGTCTGAGCCATGGTCCCGACAGGAACCCAGTGCCCTGAGCATCCATGGCCCGAGGGCTCCACGACACCACCTCAACCATCGAGCGTGGCACGGTCACCCACTCCTTTGACAAAGTCACGCACGTGGCATGACATAAGGGGACAAATCCCTCCACCGACTCCAGGCACTCGGGGGCTCTCGAGCTCGCTCATCAGCCCCTTAAGCCAGGATGCCTTCTCCACCAAGGAAGCTCCACAAGGTGCACCTAGTGGAGTCTGGTCCAAGCCGACAACCCCTAATAGTTAGAGCGTCAGAATGCAGTAGCCGGACGGTGCCCAAGGCCCCTCCGACCCCACGACAACGTTAAGGTCCATCCACATCATAGCTGTGCCCTCCTAGACTCCGGTGCATGTAGAGCATAGACTAAGCCCCCTAAACTGCCTTGTACCCGACCTACCTCGGTTTATAAGGGGATGTCGGATCCTACAGAGGGGAGGACGGGAGAGGACGATTCTAGGAGAACGCACAAAGTCCTCCAGGACAACTCTGAGCTCTGCACCAAGGGCTCCTCCCCACCGTCTTCTTCTACATCGCCGAGGAAGCAACCTCACTGCCCACAAGCCTAGGATAGCACAGAGCGATCCCCTTCCAAATCTCTTACACACTCTTGTTGTACCCCCCCTGATTTGGGTGCTCTCGAATACAAAGAACTACTATTGCTGGACATAGGGCCCCGATAGCCCGAACCAGGATACATCGTCATGTCTTCTCTATGTTCTTGAGTCCACCCAAGCCACCGGAGACCCACACTTAGTGACACCCAACGAACAACAATGCTTGCCATGGTTTCTACCCCGTGACAACTGTTTGGGTCTATGGAAAAAAACTTTTGATCATTGTGTGGAGAATCTAGATAGTCTTGCAAACATGCCAAGAAAAGGACATAGTGCTTAATTGGGAAAAGTGCCATTACATGGTCCGATACGGCATCGTTCTTGGACACCTGGTGTCCGAACATGGCATTGATGTCGTTATATCCAAGCTTGAAGTCATTGAGCAACTACCACCCCATGTCAACATGAAGGGAATCCATAGCTTTCTAGGCCATGTGGGGTTCTGTTGGTAGTTTATCAAAAACTTTTCACACATCGGTAGACCCTTCATGAGCTTGTTGGCTAACGACATACCTTTCATTTTCAATGATGAGTGCTGAGAAGCTTTCCATATCATCAAGAAAGCACTCATCTTAGCTCTGATAATCCAACCTCCGGATTGGTTGTTGCCGTTTGAAATCATGTGTGATGCTAGTGACTGTGTTGTGGGGGTCATTCTTGGACAAACCAAGGATTAGAAGCATCCTGCAATCGCTTAAGCTAGCAAAGCTTTGACTCAAGCTAAACTTAATTATGCTACTACAAAAAAAGAGCTTTTAGCCATTGTTTTGCTATTGATAAGTTTCGGTCTTACTTATTAGGAGCAAAAGTAATCGTTTACACTAATCATGCTGCTCTAAAGTTTTTGCTCACTAAGAAAGATGTGAAACCTCATTTGATTCGTTGGATTCTTGTACTCCAAGAGTTTGATTTAGAAATAAAAGATAAAAAGAGTAGAAAATTCAATAGCGGATCATTTGTCTCGTATACAAGTCACTGGCATGCAGGAGTTACCTATCAACAACTTCCTACGAGATGATATGCTGCTAAAGGTGATGAACTTCAACACATGGTGTGCTAACACCGTCCACTTTATGGTTGCAAGTTATGTACCACCGGGAGAAAACAAGAAAAAGTTGATCCATGAGAGTCGTCTACACCCTTGGGACAAGTTGTACATCTACTGAATTTGCGCCAATGGATTGCTAAGGAGATGTGTACCAACCTCCAAAAAGCAATCAAAATCATCGAGAAGTATCACGCGGCACCATATGGTGGTCACTACGGAGTGTTCGACACACAAAGGCCCTGTTCGGCTGGCTGAAAAATGGCTGATGTTGATTTATTGTGAGAGAAAAATACTGTTATTTCGCTGAAACGGTATGACCGACAAGTTTAAGCGAACCGAGCCAAAGAATTCATCCGTCGTTGTAAACCACGAGTGGGACAACGATCCAATCATTTGGACATGATGTAAACCAATTACTGTACTCCCTCAATCAAAAAACAATGCACTTCTCGCTTTTCAAAAGTCAACCAAATTCAAGTTTAATTGAATTTATAAAAAATAGTATCAACATTCATGTTTTTAAATTTTTTTACTATGCAAATATATTCATGTTTTTTAAAAAACGTTGAGCCGAGAGAGTATCTCCTACTGGCATATATTATGTACCTCAGAACAAGACGTGTACAAGAGCAGAAACGCAGTGTGATAAGTGGAACAAGACGTGTACAGTAGCAGAAAAAAGGCAGTGTCATGTGTGAATGTCCGCACATATACTAACCGGGGTGATAAAGAACAAGGGATGCTCACGTGCACGCTATAGCAACAGGAAGCATTAGGACAAGGTTGGCAGAGAAGACGCACAAAAGCCTTTCCAAACATCCACACTGGGATGAAAATGAATCGGATACGGACGGATATCACCAATATTGTATTTGTTTTCATATTTCTATTCGGATTTGAATTCGAATACGGATAGTGTCAACTATGTCGGATAGGATACGATTGGATATCGACAACATAAATATGCGATTTCAGTATTCGGATACGAATACGATATCGGATGTTGGATATCTGGATACGGATACGGACAGATCTCAACCCCTCTAAACGGATTCGGTTTCGAATACAGTCGGAAAATATCTGTACCGTTTTCATCCCTAATCCACACACATTCTTTCTGGAAACTACGATATCCCCCTCTTTCCCACTACAGAAGCATCGAACCAAAGGGACATGTTGCACCAATACATGCATATATATAGAATATACTCCATGCCACTAGAAATGAAAATGGGACAGATATTCCTGTATCGTCTATCCAAAAGGATTTTTATTTGAATACTAAATGGGTCAAACTCATAGTTGGATTTTCTAAACATACTGACATGTGGTAGGTATCAATATCCAATGCATCTAGCATATCCGTATCCTATATTCTGACATAAAAACAACAACTACAAGCAATACGTACTGCAGAAATGTAGCAATACTACAGAAATGATTCAGGAACTGGAGTTTTTTTTTTTTTGACAATGGCAGCTCAATCTACCACTGCATCTACAAATCGATCCAAACAGAGTCACCTCTGAAAATGCATTCATAGAAGCAGCTGTTCAACCACCTCACGAATACCTCTATTTTTATAGACGACTCTAGCCCCTAAAAATAAATGTCTAGTGGCAGATGGATCTAAAGCTATCTCTAAAAATAGGTGCAGCAGGGTAAAATTTAAGATTTTAAAATAGTCTCAGATGGATAAACGATCAAAACTAAAGTTACAGATCTCGAAAAGCTATGCAACTTTGTAGTTAACAACCTTTTCATTTAAAATCATGAATTTTGTTTGAATTCCTCACATTCGGAATTTAAAATTTTCAAACGACCTTAAATGGTTAAATGATCAAAATTAAAGCTGTAGATCTCAAAATTTCGTATAACTTTGTAGGTGACAGCCTTTTTCATTTGAGTTTGTTTAGGATCCTAATACTCATTTCAAAATTGGATAAACATAACACGAGGAGAAATAATATCTCATATAGACACAAGTTTGAATGAAATGGCTAGAGAAGCAACGTGCGAGGCCGGAGGTCGCGGGTTCCACCTGTGAACGTGTAGCGTAGTATTCATAAAAAAATGTTCATATCTAATCCAATTTCGTCCCTATCACGAGAGAAAGAGAGGGATGATCGTACCGTCTTTTGCTGTTGCCTATTATAGTCATTAGTTAGTTACAAGTATTAACATTGTTTTTTGTGTTATTGATGATTGAGAGCTTGCATGTCGTCGAAGATCAAGCATGAGACAACCGAGAAGATTAAAAACCATACGCTTCTTTTCACGCAGATCGTAAGCATACACTCTGCAAATCAACAAGCAATAAGTCTACATGTAATACAACACAGTTCTATTCTCGTCATTGTTGGTATATATTAACGCACACAGAATAATCCGCAAATGCACGGATGTTATACCGATGTAGCACTTCACCGGGAGTAACCCAGTTTTATATCGATCTCGAAGAAATGTGTGTGAGAATAACCAAATCTAACTTAACCCAACTTCACAATCAAGGCTAGATAATAGTAGTATAAAGGAGATCACTAAGGTCTTCTAGTTGTAACAGTCGGTAAACTTTATCTTTTATTGTTTAATTCTGGGGATATTACTAAAGAAAACACAGACACAGTATGTTTCATATAGTAACAAGGTTCTGCTAGGCCTACAAACGGGAGGTGGACTATAAATGATTCAACGAGGCTATAAGAGTTACCCTCGCGAGCTACCACCGATCAAAAAGTAGGATACATCCACGAGTAACCGAGTCTAAGCATCACGCTTACACTACGAATACTATTTTAACACTAGAAGCTACAAGAATTAAAGTACTAAAAAAAGAGTCGCAAACCTGAAGAACAATATGAACATGATGCTTACTTGAATTAGAAGTCGATTACCACAGAATCTCATAAGCAAGTTTAAGAAGATCTTGATTCCACCAGGGTACAAGCCGTAGAGAGAGCATTGACAGGTCAACACTTCCTCCAAACTCTTCCCTCTTACTTTATCTCTCTATTTCTAATACAAAACTAGATCTTATTGATGACTAATTTTCTCATGATTGCTAACTCTGATCCTGTTCGAAATATGAATTAGGGTTTCTGGACCTCGGACTCTCAGGATCATATGCATGGATTCTCTAGACAGGAGGGTACATGCAGGTATATATAGGGGCCTTCAAGAATCCTGGACCCTCGGATAAAATCGACTTAAAAGGATGGTGTAGATGCAAACCCTAAGGCGTGGAGAACCGACGTAGCAATGGGAGGCTGACATGAGGGGCCCACTAGGCCAGCTAGGCTGACAGTGGGGCTGGCCGGCCCCAGTTAGTGGCTCGAGCCCTGCTTCAGTGGAGTACCTCCTGGAGTCTTCCCACGTAGGTACCGTCGTGGATTAATGTGATTTTCTTTGATGAATAGGTCCTTCTTGGTGGTTTTCTGATTAAATCCTGCTGAAAACACTGATTCACCAAAACTCGTGGAATTTATCAGTTAAAACCCCTAAGTCTATATTAGTGATCCATTTTAGTCATTTATGCAAAGTATATTGACGGTTTGTGATGAATGTTAACTACCATCAACAGTCATACCAGATATAATGTGTTCCTAGTAGAAGTATTCTATTTTTTCTACAACGTACTGCCAAAAAGGGTTACAAATCTCATGCCTAGAGGCTAGATCCACTTAATAAAATATCCGAGGAGAACAACCGGGAATATCGAATATCATTGTTACCTCACCAGCTGCCAAGCACTTGGTGCAATAGTGCATGCTGAGATTCCATTGCTGACTAGATCTCTTTGAAGACATTTTAGTTGACATGTGGAGACACTAACACTACTATATAAAATATTTCTAAAGGCGTCTCCCTTTTAATCCATAAACGGCTTTATCAAGAACCAATATATGGCTCTGTTCGGCTGGCTGAAAAACGGCTGATGCTGATACTGATGTTGATTTATTGTGAGAGAAAAATACTGTTATTTTGCTGAAAAGGTACGGCTGATAAGTTCAAGCGAACAAGACTTTCTAGAGGCTGCTGAAAATTCCATCTGTGTCTAGAAGGCAGTTGGCAATTTGGTCTGTCTCTAAAACTAAGTGCATCACAATAAAATTTATAAGTTTTTCAAATTAAGTCAAATGAAGGCAAACTTGATATCAAATTTGCAGTAATCAAAGAGATTTGTAACTTTGTAGTTGACTACTTTTTAAATACTCATTGCATATGTTGGGAAAAAGAGATAAATTCCAAAAAATATCATAATAATCAGAAATGTCAGGCCATTAATTCGGTTGACTAATAATCATAAGGAATAATAGCGATTGGATTTATTATGTTTCTAGAAGAAAGGGAAAAATCCAGATTACTCTCTCAAAGTTTGGCCGATGTCCACAGAACCACCTAAAGTAAACGTTTTGTTCAATTTTATTACTACCCCTTACTATTTTAGTTGGTCCAATTTAGCCCTTAACAAAATTTGTCTTGTTTGTTTCTACCCGTACACGTTGTGTTTTAATTTCAAATTCTAGGGGATGATAGAGATCATCATGTTTTATGCTAGAAAATACATTATGAATAATTAACCACTATGTTTTGTAATTTTTCTATCTATAGTGTTAATTTATTATTAAATTCATAACCTATCAAAATAATGGTGAAAATTTCAAGAAGTATTCTTTTCACATGAAGTATGATGTCATATACCATCGAATAAAATTTGAAATTAAAACTCAACTTATACAAGCATAAAAAATAATAAATCTTGTTAAGGGATAAATTGGACCAACTAAAAATAATAAATCTAGATAGGAGCTGTGTTAGGAAATGAACATAAGGAGGCAGTAAAAATAACAAAAAAAAAAAGAGTTGTAAGTACTAAATGTATACACGAAGCTTTTAGTACTTATGTAACATAATGTTTTGAATTGTGCTCAAGCACGGAATTGATGGGCTAGTTTAACTAATTATTATCGGAAATGCCGGGAAGCGAGCATCCGTCCGTTCAGACCTCCATTTCTAAAAATAAAAATTGCTCATCCACTTATTCCTATCCACTCGTTCCTATTGCTCCTATCCGGCTCATTCCTATTGCTCCTATCCACTCGTCTGCCGTCTCGAGGCACAATGCTCGGCCGCTGGACCTGCAAGGCTCGGCGTGTGGCTGCCTCCGAGGCACGGCGCTCGGCCGCTGGCCCTGCCAAGCACCGCGCGCAACCACCTCCGAGTCATGGCGCTCGACAGTCGGACCTTCTAGGCGCGGCGCACGGCTGCTCTCTCTTCCAGTCGTGCAGCCACTGCCTCCTCATTGCGTCGCGCAGCAGATGCCTCCCTTCCACGTCGTGCAGCCACCGTTGGCCTGCCACCTACAAGCGCCACCAAGTCGCTGCCTCCGATGAACTCCAAACGCCGACGAGCCTCCATTCTCCAGAGCAGCAAGGAGATGTTGTGCTAAAAGCGCATGTTACATGCATATGTTTCAATTGTGTCAGGTGTTTCAGACGTATGTTGCAGGTGTTTTATATGGATGTTACAAAAGTAGATCAGGATGCTGCACATGTTGCAATGGTTGTACATGTATGTTCTAAGCGTCTGTTTTAAATGTTTCATCTCTTTTTTCAGACATAGTTGCAATTGTGCTTATTTGGATATTGCATATGTTTCACATATATGTTGCAAGTGTTTTATCTGGATGTTTCATATGTTTTGCAATGACTTTTTCAAGTTTTTTCATGTGTTTTTTGTAAGTGTTTCAGACGCATGTCTTAAATGTTTCATTTGTCTTTAGAAGCATGTTGTAAATATTTCATCTATATGTTTCTAAAATAGATCGGGTGTTACTGCTGGAGACCCCACCCGTTGCTGCTGCTGGAGCGCCACCGAGCGAGCGCTGACGTCCGGGCGGGGAAAGCAGAGGGGGCGCGAGCAGGGGGTCGGGCGAAGCGGGTGGCGTTCGGGCGGCGCATGCTCCGCGTGGGTGCCAAAACAGAGTGCAGACCGCGGGCGTCTAGGCGCGTGCGGCCGTTCGGACGTCCGGGTACTAGCACTGCCGAATTATTATTGATAAAAAATATATAATTTGACCTTTTTTCAGTCCTAATATATAAGCCTTATATCTGAAACAGGCAGATCATAAGACAATAATAGTCTAGTGGCCGACCTTTTATTAGTAATTAACCTAATCCAAAAGTACAACCTATGGGCGCCTCTGCATAGCATTCATTCGCAAGCTGCATGTACACCTAGTGCAGTATACATAAATTCACCTAACGACGCATACGTAAGGCTGAAAGGAATCATGGACCACGCGCGTCAACTCTCACGTGGGAGCCCCGTGCTACGTTGATGCATGCAACAGCTGATTAAGAGGGGCTGACGGCTGAGCCGCGTGATGATTGTATCGATGAGAAGGCGTGCGTGGTATATAAACTAACCTCCTATAAACTAATCTTGAAAGCACTAGCTACTTGTGTATATGAGATGATGCAGAACGACTTCAAAAGTTTAAGAAAGCACGGCCACATCGTGGACTATCGATCTGTCTGCAAACTAAATTGCCACCCATATATTAAAAAAAGAACACACCCACTACTACAAAACAAGTTTATGGAGACCAACAAAACGAGTTTGCAGAGATGGGTGTGGCACATTTGCCTGTGGCAGACTGGCCTCTCTTAATCTTGATTAGTAGAGGCGGCCTCGTATGCCCGCCTCTATAAACAATTTCAGAAATAAAAAAAAAGAAAAGAACGGCGTGCCCACTGAGGGCCACCGAGCCTACCAAGGACCTAGCCCATGACCATGCCACCACCCCAACGGGCCCTCGACTACGCTATAGCCCCAAGCACGTTCTTCACGTCCATCCAACATGCACTAGCTTCCAATCCCGAACGTCGTTGCCGAGGCAACTGATGCCATGCCACCGATAGTGTTGCCAAGGCACCAACTTCTGACGACGAGGTCCAATCAAGTCCATTCCATCTAGAGAGGCAGAGAGGAGATATGGTGAAGTCATTGTTAATAGATACACCATTGCACGATCCATATGATTCAAGGTCGTGTGCACCCAATCGGGCCGCCCCTTCACCGGATCAGGCTGCCCTTCATCAGATCAGGTCACCCAGGTGCTAGATCAAGACACCCCTTCGCTAGGATCCTCACACCCTCCAATGACATCAACGGCCATAGAGGCAGTGGTGCAACAACGAGCTTGCATGAGGCAGGGTGGCGTGTTGCGGATGCGATGTGCTTCGGCTGTCAGCGCACGGGGCATCAACAGAGACGGAAGGACACCATGTGGACAGTGGGCAGTGGGCAGGTGGGGTGTGGGAGCGCTGCGGCGGTGGAGATAAGGGAGTGGCGCTGTAGTGTCGGAGATAAAGGAAGAAGGGAGTGGCGTTACGCACCAATGGAGTCGAGTGGAGATGGAGGGTGAGAAGTGGTGGTCAGGTGGGGTGTAGAAGTAGCGAAGTGGCTAGGGTTCCCTGTTATATACTCTGAGGCAGTAGCTGGCCGTGAGGCGCCTCATCACTAGTAGATGGCTAGGTCTGAATTTATAGAGGCGGGCCTCTGAAAATGGTGATCATTTTCAGAGACGGACCCATTAAGTAGCCCGCCTTTGTTAATTTATTTTAGGAGGTGGTAGTTTATTGAGTGTATCTATAAATGGTCTGATCGTCTCTAAAAATCGTTGGTCTCATTTTAGGAGACATGAACACTTATTGACCGTCTCTGTCGTCTCATAAATTCAATTTTGTAGTAATGACCTTGTCCACCTTCATATATAAGTTGCAGAGACGCTGACACAATCAAATCATATGTGAAGGCGTCTTTTAGAGGATTGCATAGGTATGAATAAGCCTATGGATAGCTCAGTATATAACCTGTAAAGGAGAAGAAATACTTTTCTTTCAAAAAAGAACTTTTATTATAACCACAGAGACAACCAGGAGGAGCCACTCCAGCAGGACTTCTGATTTTAAATGTTTTCTATTCTCCATATAGCCAACTACCAGACCAATGTAACATGCTACAAAGTTGAGAAAGACCTGAAATCACCTGTATAATAGCTAAAACCGAGTGAGCAAAATGGCATTTCAAAAACATGTGCTTCATTATCTCATCCATATAATAAAAGCAACCATTTTTGCTATCTTACCAATTGCACTTAGCTAATTTATCATTTGTCAACACCGTGCCCATGCTTAAGTCCCAAAGAAAAATCTTAATTTACAATCAGTCATTAGTTTCTATAAACATTTGTCAATATTAGGGACATAAGTATAAATTAGTGCTATTGTAGTTTCATCAAGAGCGGCCCATGTTGATATATAATATAGTGTTGATCTACCAAAGTTTTGCAGAATGGTATAAGGGGATTGATGCTTTTAGCACTTATGACTCCAATAATGGATGTGACACCACTAGTAGAGAATAGATTTTCGGTTCTAGGCTTTAGTCCCGGCCATTTTTGGGCCCGAGACTAAAGACAAGATTAGTCCCGGTTGGAGCAACCAACTGACACTAAAGTCCCCCTGTCCAACGGCTAGAGGCGTAGCTTTTGCAGGAGGGGACCTTTAGTCCCGGTTCATGGTTCAAACCAGGACTAAAGGTCACCCTCCAGTCCCGGTTGGAGCTACCAGCCATGACTAAACCTTTAATCCCGATTGGCAGCTCCAACCGGGACTAGAACTGTACCTGTAGTCCGGGTTTATACCATAAATCAGGGACTACATGTCTCGGGCTATATACTTTCGTCTTCTTCCTCCCCCAGCCCGAGCCATTTCAAGCTCTCTGCCTGCTCTCTGTTCTTGCTCGTGGAAGGAGTTCATGCTTACGGGATTGGTGAAGACTTCATTCCTCCATCTATTCTTCGGTTCTAAAGGTTACCAACTTCATCCTCCCATGTTTCATCACTAGCATGGCTCATTTCTTGGTCTAGAAATAGAGAAATTTATGGTTTTTTAGATAGGAAATGATGGTGGATTTTTTATTTATATACCATTTGAGCTCGAAATCACTTGATAGTTTGAATATGAAGGTGAAGGAAGCTTATATTAGTTCATCAAAACTAGTATGCACCTTTCATTGCCTCATTTCATGGTCTAGAAATAGAGTGTGGGGGTACGACCCCGGATACCCACGGCTAGACCACATGGCTGCACCCCTAGGGGTGGCCCAGCCCACAAGATGAAGCCTTGTGGGGCACGACGCTGCTCGGCGTCTCTCGCAAGGCACTGGGAAGATATCCTAAAGATACTATGAGATCTGTTAGGATACGTATGATCCCATGATTCCTATAATCTGTTATTACTTTTTGGTTATCTCCTAGATCTAATCGACTTGTAATCCTACCCCCAGACTATATAAGGCGGGCAGGGATCCCCTCCAAACTCACGCAATATCATACAATAGCCAATACAATCCAACAGACCACTGGAGTAGGGTATTACGTCATACTGACGGCCTGAACCTGTCTAACTCATGTGTCTCTGTTGCCTTCTTGTTCTCGATTACATGCATCTCTGTCGATCAATCTACCTTCATGGGATACACCTTGGAGGACTGTCAACGATATTTTGTCGATAGTTGGCGCGCCAGGTAGGGGTGTGCGTGCTGTTTCCATGTTGAACAAGATGGTACGTTCTACAAGCTCTTCGTCCCTCCCACAGCCCGACCAGATCTTCACGGTCGGATCAATCTCATGGATCATCAACGCTGACGGAGTCAAAGAGCTCATCGAGCTGATGCAGATCAATACTTCATCGATCACCCCAACACCTGCAACTACAGATCTGATCTCGGAACCGCCTTCGAGGTCATCTTCACTGACAACTCGCCACCTACTCCCCTGCTACCAGAGTAGTCAAATCAACTATGATGATCTGATCATATCCATTGATCAGGTTGGCCAGAAGCTCGCCTGATTGCCTCTCCATCAGTGGAATTGGTTCTAACCACTCTTGTTCAGCGCCAACCACCCTCTGGTTCAGATCTATCGGAGGAAACTCCAAGGATTACGGTCATACCCTTCGGGTTCACCAACGTCGCCGCTACCTACCAAGATGCCCTAAGGGGCAAGTTCATCGACTAGGTTGGAGGTGTCCATCCTCCCACCGACCAGATCGCCGACTAGCTCCCACCGGCTATCAACATGCTACACGTCGACTGATGCCCTAGAGCATCCCTCCAAACCATCCTGGAGGAGAATCCGGACTTCGAGTCCCAGGGCTCTATGGAGACTGTCGCCAAAACCACCGCCGAGCAACCTCCCTTCCCTTCCTTCCATGGAGGCACAATCTTCAACGTCAGCGTCAACAGCTCCCCGTAGGAAGGGGAAACCGAGGAGGACCGCATCGCCCGCGTCAACAAGAACATCAACCATGCTCAGCGCCAAGCAAAATGAACCTGCCCTTGTGCTAGCCGAGGCTCAGCTCAATTTGCAAGGAAGGCCACACCAACTCCAATGCAACCTCGATGACGAATTTGTCCATGTTGACGG
Organism: Miscanthus floridulus; assembly: GCF_019320115.1. Lineage (NCBI taxonomy): Eukaryota > Viridiplantae > Streptophyta > Magnoliopsida > Poales > Poaceae > Miscanthus > Miscanthus floridulus. Next base: position 51,813,674 of record NC_089592.1, on the reverse strand, counting down.
CCACGACGTCTACAAGACCCTAAGCGCTAACTTGGCTATGGCCGCCAACGAGCTCGCCTAGCTCCCACAGACACTGGAGGTCTCTAGGGTCATCGCCATGCTTAAAGCGGTGCACTGCTAGGTCAATGACATCTACCAGGATCAGAGACCTTCATACTCCATGAGGTCTTTTCATCGATCAGCTATGCCAAGATCCAATCGCCGCCCCAGCCAAAGTCATTTTGCCAACTAGCACCATGATGATGGACAACCCCTCTAGGGGGGAGCTAGGGGCAACCGCATCGAACACCCTCGCCAACATGACTAGGAGGTCGACCAGGACGTTCGAGCGCACCTCAACAATCTCCGAGACACGCGACGACTGTATCAATGAACGCTATTTCGGTCGCCATGAAGAAGAAGTACATCGCCATCAAGAATGCGAGCAAGAGTTCGGTGATCTGGACTCAGCCCTCTAGCCACTTAACATTGGCAACGCCATAGATCATGACAACGACAATCCCGAAGGGCCCCCCAGCATTCACGAGGGCACTCTGAACACTTTAGTGGCCCCATGGTTTCAAAATCACTGGGGTTGATCCCTATGAAGGATGGATGAACCCCACACAGTGGCTACAAGCCTATGCCACTGCTGTGCGTGCCACCAGGGGAGATACTAGCATCATGGCAAACTATGTTCTCATCATGCTCATGCCAACTGCGATGAACTAGTTTACAAGCCTCGCCCCGGTCTCCATCGAATCCTAGGAAGAGTTGAAGAAGGTCTTCATCGACAACTACATGGCTACGTGTACTCGGTCGGGCACCAAGCATGATCTGAACCACATCTACCAGAAGCCATCTGAGCTCCTCTATAGCTACATTAGATGGTTTTCTGAGATGGGGAATTCTATTCCCAACATCATGGAAGCTGAGGTCATCACCGCCTTCATCCGAGGACTCCATCACCATGACCTATGCTCCAAGTTCAACTGTAAGCCACCCACGGGGATTGGCGAGATGATTACGATCAGCCAACTAGTACGCCAATGCCAAAGAAGCCTGAAGTGCGCTTCAATGAGGATGTGGGCACCCATCGCCCAACTCGACACAATGATGAGTGACCCAACGACCGATGCCATAGTGACCATCACTATGATGACCGCAGTCACCATTGGGACAGTGGTCCGTGATCAGCCGGAAGGATCTAGATCTGGTCAATATTGCTGCCACCGACTAGACCACATTGTCGCTGCCGTTGATGAACCTCGCGGTAAGCGCAACTATAACAAGTAGTACAAGAAGATTCTGAAAGGCCCGTGCCCTCTCCATAAAAATGCCAAACATAAGATGAAGGACTGCATCGGCTTGGCTAAGGAGTTCCAGGCCAAAAAGCCAGACGATGACAACAATGACTAGAGCCGGAGGCCACCGACCACCTAGGGGCAACAACAATGCCTTCCTAGGATTATGACAAGGTGGTCGTCACCATCTTCGGAGGCCTTGCCACCTACCAAAAATAGAAGAGATCGGAAGCTCACCGCCCGCTGGGTGCTCGTCATCAATGCGGAAGACACCGTCGCCAACCCCAGCTATTGCCCTTGGTCCGAGATCCCCATCACCTTCAGCAGGGCCAATCAGTGGGTGAACATCCCTTACATAGGGCGTTTCCCCCTCGTCCTTGATGCAACTGTCTAGAAAGTGCTTTTCAGAAAAGTGCTCATCGACGGCGGGAGTGCCCTAAACCTCCTCTTGCCAGAGCCCTAAAGGAGTTGGGCCTTGGGATAGGAGACCTCACACCCCTCAGCTCCTTCTACGGTGTGGCACCTAGCAGGGCATCTAAACCACTCAGAGAGATCACCCTCCTAGTACAGTTCGTCATGGCCAACAACTATCGAGTTGAGCACATCAACTTCTATGTCACCCACTTCAACACCGCCTACCATGCCATACTTTGTCGGCCTAGCTCTGGCCAAGTTCGTGGCTGCACCGCACTATACCTATCTGGTGCTGAAGATGCCTTCGCCTGCAGGAGTCCTAGCCCTGTGGACCAACCTCTCCATTGCCTATGCTTGCAAGACAAAGAGTCTCGCCCTCACCGAAGCCATCGACCTCTCCATCCAGATGGCCAGTGTGGTCACCAATGCCAAGACGGTGCCCACCAATGACCTCGAGATCCCATTGCTGGAGCCTCCATGTGCCTCTGCCAAGTCCTAAGGAAACAAAGGAGGTCGGACTCTAAGTGGGCACACTTGGTCCACTACGAAGCAAATTTTTGATTCTGAACTTGAGCTCCTTACACCCTTATGGCAAGCCGTACTTGGGTTACACTGCTCGGCGATGGTTCACACTACTCATCGATGGTTCACGCTGCTCGGTGATGGCTCACAACTGCTCGGTAACTCATCACGATGGTTGGACCATGAGTTTAACTGCTTGGCTTTGTTCGCACCTGCTCGGACAAGCTCAAGACTAGTGTTGCACAACGGATACAAGGTGCTCGGGGACTAGCTGTGGGGGGTACGACCCTAGATACCCATGGCAGACCACATGGGCTACGCCCCTAGGGGTGGCCTAGCCCACAAAATGAAGCCTTACGAGGCATGACGCTGCTCGGCGTCTCCCGCAAGGCACCGAGAAGATATCCTAAAGATACTATGATATATGTTAGGATACGTATGATCCCATGATTCCTATAATCTATTATTACTTTCTGGTTATCTCCTAGATCTAACCGACTTATAACCCTACCCCCTGGACTATATAAGGCGGGCAGGGACCCCCTCCAAACTCACGCAATATCATATGATAGCCAATACAATTCAACAGACCACAGGAGTAGGGTATTACAGTCATACTGACGGACCTGAACTTGTCTAACTCGTGTGTCTCTATTGCCTTCTTGTTCTCGATTACAAGCATCTCTGCCGATCAATCTATCTTCAGTGGGATACCCCTTGGAGGACTGCCGACGATATTCTATCGACATAGAGAAATTTTTGGTTTTCTAAATTGGGAATAATGGTGGATATTTTTGATTTATATGCCATTTGAGCTCAAAATCACTTGATAGTTTGCATATGTAGATGAAGGAATCTTATAGTAGCTCATCAAAACTAGTGTGCACCTTTCATTGCCTCATTTTGTGGTTTAGAAATAGAGAAATAAAATGTTTTTTAGTGTATAGATCATTTAATTTCATGGTTCACAAAATGAGAAATTTATAGTAGTTGATGAGAATGAGTATAGAGAGTCATAGATGACAACTCCTTTTGGGTCCTCGGCCTCGCATGGGTTCCCTAAGCGACTAAGGCCAGACCTCCCTCTCATTACGTGCGGTAATTGTGGGCAGAAGACTGTGAGGGAGTACAGGGTGAAGAAGAAGGATCCCAACCAAGGGCGCATCATCTACACGTGTCCGGATCATGAAGTGAGTAATTTTTTATCATGTTTTGTTATGCTTTGTAGCCATTTTTTGTGATGATTTTGATTAAAGTTCTTGATTTGTTGTTGTAATTTTAGTGGGATGGCACTAGATCATGTGACGGTTGGTACTGGGAGGAAGAGTATGTTGAGCACGTCGAAAAATCTCTTTCAAAGGCAACTGTGGCGATTGATGAGAGTGCACCTTTGTATGATGAGGCAGTGAACCAGTAGAAGAATGATCTATCTATTGTAGTTAGAATTGATCGCAAAATCTTTATTCTATTGAAGTGCATTATAGGTTTAGTTTGTTTAGTGCTATTTGGGATTGTCTACATTGTATCAAGGCTTTAATAAATTAATGTTTGAGAGTACATGAAATAGCTGTGTGGTATATGATATTAATTAATCATGTGGTGTACATCATGTAATGCAGATGAACCGGCAATGGATGTACAACACGGACCGCCGCTCCCTAGAGTTCATTAGGGGCATGCATGAATTTATAAATGTGGCCAAGGCAAACACACGGAATGGTTGTGCTGCCCATGTATTCAATGTAAGAATGAGAAGGATTATTCTTGCACAAGGGTCCTACACTAACACCTATTTACGTTGCTTAGATTTCTCAAAGTCATATAAAGCTGCGTGATGCATGTAAGCCCTCACCATTATTGGACTTTGAACGCTCTCTTGACAAGTCATATAAGGCATCGCTGAAAGCGAAGAGAGTAGGGAAAGATGTTGCATAACTCGGGTAGCAATCTAAGCAATCTATCGACCCGCTAGTTGTTGAGGGTTTCACAAACGCACAAGGCGGTCCAATAGATAAGGAGACACTAGAAGATGGCCACCACAGGTCTCACAGCTGAACAACTCATGGGGGAGCATTGATACCAACAGACGACTATGATATTTACCAGACCTATGTGTATGGCTAGAGTCTTGTCAACCCTAAGTACTACTCATCACTGAGTACATAGATGTTCTTGTTGAACAAGTGGTACTTAAAAGTGACCAAGAATGATGAAGCAGCATGACTTGTTGTTAGAGTGAGACCAGAGCATTACTTAGGCTATGACATTGTACATATTGAGTTCAATGAATTACACCAACTATTAAACCAGGACGCTCTCGATAAATCTCTCGTCAGCTGTTGGTGTCTATAAATGATTCTTTCTACAATTGAATTGAAGTAACTTGCATGTTAGTTCGTTGTTCATATATAGTTATCCTCACACTATATATATATATATATATTCTTTTGTACTATATATATGTAGATATGAGATGCTGAAACTAGAGAAGAAAGTGATGACTGAGGTTGGTTTCATTGATCCGAATCGTGTATTCAAGGATAGGGTTACTCCATATGATAGATGACGACCTCAAGTGGAGAAGCTTCTGTTCAAGTTCTTAGATAATAATGTTAATAAGACACTGATACTCTTCCCATACAACTTCAAGTGAGTGTGAATGTCTTGTGCCCATTTTATTTTGCTTACTCCATGTTGACTTTAGTTAATGAGTTATGCCTATGTATAAACATGTAGCTTTCACTAAATACTGCTGGTCATCGATATGACCAGGAGTCATGTAAAAATCTTTGACTCGGCGACAAAATCCTGAGCAGATTACCAAGAAATCCTCGATATACTCTAGTGGTAATTTCGATCTCGCACACATTGTAAGTACTAGCTAGGTCACCACATCTTTATTTAGTTCAATTCATTATTACCATACTTCATTGGTTGATGATGAATCTTTTTCTCAGTAAAGTGGTGTCTCCAGTAGGGATTGGGGAACAACTTATGTGGATACTACGTCTGTGAGTTCCTCATAGAGTACTCAAGGAGAACAAGTGAAGAGATCCTCGAAGTACGTAAAAAATATACACAATTTATTTATTATCATTGTGTTGATATATATGATCATATATATATATATATATATATATATATATATATATATATATATATATATATATATATTCATACTTTTCCTTTCATTCGAATTGAAGATTGAACAGAGAAGCAACAGGTCCTGCGATGTGAACAGATTAAAGCATTTCAAGAGACATTGTCAGGATTTCTTATGGATCAGGTCATTGATCCCAAGGACGCGTACTACTATGACCCTAAAGAATTCATACCTAGTAGCCAAACAACAGAAGATTAGGGTTGCAAGAAATCCCAAGGCATGAGTACATTTGTGACTTTATTATGTACATATTTCATGCATGCACAACCTCTTGAAATATTTGTATATATATAGTTTCATACATCTTAGTGTGTTATTTATGTATAATGTTCAAACGGAACCTCATACGTATGTATATATAGATGTATATTAGCAATGTAGAATTCATATACAAAAAGCTAATCAGAACCAAAAAGAATTGAATTAAAAAGAAACCATAAAACAAAAGGAAACAAATGGAAAAAATGGAACCTCAGTAACGGTTGGAAACACCAACCGGGACTAAACGTGCCAGCCCCGGTGCAATGTTTGGGGGCCCATTTAGTCCCAATTGGTAATCAAAACCAGGACTAAAGGTCCACATTCAGTCCTGGTTCCTAGAACTGGGACTAAAGGGGGGGGGGCTTTAATCCTGGATTCGCAATCCTGGTTGGGAAACTGGGACTAAAGGTGGTTTCCCAACCAGGACTGATGCTCAGTCCTGCACTAGTGCACTCATTGGATGGAATTTTTATATGGCCACTACCTTTATAACATTATCAGTTAAACATTCTTCTCCTCTATTCTAAAAAGGTACTCATGTTTGTGATGAATTTTAATTTCTTCCTGGACCTTATAGGATAGACATGATTTTGTTATAGGTGCATGATGAAATACACTCATGTTTGTGATGAATATTCAATGCCATAGAAGGCCACATTTCTTGTAGTGATTATCCTTTGTTAACACTATGCCCATGCATAAGTCCCAACGAAAAAATAATTTGCAATGAAACCATTAATTTCTATAAAAGTTTGTCAATATTAGGGACAACGGGCTAAATGAGTGCTTTTGTGATTTCTTTTTCTCGAACACAGTGCTATTGTGATTTCATCGAGAACTATCCATGTCGATGTAAGTTCTAGGAAACACGTCTTGCTTTAAAGTCAATACGACGTTACCGATGCATCGAATAATCTTTTCATTCTACTAACTTGGGATCTATAATATTTCTGTGCCCTGAAAAATCAGGGGATGACCTATTGAAGACTTGTGCTATAGTGGCATATTTCTATTTATATTGTACAAGCAAAGGTGAACACAAGATTGCATTATCTACCCACTTGTCTTTCCAAAGCCTAATTATTTTTTAATAATAAAAGAATCTAAAATGAATAAAATCATGTTTATCTTAATAATTAATCATGTTTAATGTGAAGGCCTGGCGCTCTGCTGCTCTGTGCGCCTATCAGGCTCTGTGCATCTGATAGATTCTAGAGCATATTCCCGATGTTGGTAGGTCGGAGCCTGTCTCGAGCCAAGGCTAAAGGAACCATGGCGATGCTCGCTCGGTTGAGGCTCCCCTGGATTAGGAACTTCCTTAACCTTGGACAAATCCCCGAGCCCTCGAGTGAGGAGGGCCCGACTGGGGACTTGGCGCCTCAGCTTCATTTCCCAGTGAAACTATCTTGATTTCCACAAACAGAAATTCATAGATTCAAAACATAACGTAATAGTCTCATATGATCATTCCACCACATTATCAAATAATAGTCAAAATCATAGTCATACATTGAATACTTGTCTTACGGAGACTACAAATAGCAAGGTTTACTCATTATTACTTCGCTACTTGGTGGAATCACTCAGAGCATGCTACATCTGTAACAGCATCAGGTAGAACAGCAGCGGACATTGACTCCATCTTCACGAATCAAACTCGAATGAAGAACAAGACCTCTAGTCCTCCCAATCATCTCCCTAGAAGTCGTACCCAGACTCGGGACCTGCCAAACAATTATTAGTACGATTTGTACTGGCCACTAGCTCCCACCCTATGCTTTGCATTTGCTTTGTGGTAGTGGAATGCAAGGGTAGAGCAAAAGACCTACTTTAGGCTGTAGTTTCCAATGCAAGTGTAATCAAGTTTTATTATAATAATTCACCAAGTTTTGTTCCCATCTCATCCACACACATCCTCCCATCCCATCACACACATCTCACCACATTCTCACTCTCTAGGCAGCAAGAACAACTCCCTCTCGTGCCTTGCCTCAACGGCCAACACCGAAAACCAACCAAACCCGGGAGAAAAAAGAGAAAGGATAGCTCTCACTAATCAAGGGAAGCATAGGTCATAGAAATGTCCATATCCGTGGATGCGGCTATACGTATAGATCGGTTAACTCTACAGAGCGTGTAGACCTAGAAATCTAGATCACCATCATCGATGGAGGCCCCCATCTAGGCTGATACCGGGTTATCTTCCAAACTAGTGCGATACCACGCTGCCACTTAGCCCTAGGCACCCTAGAATCCACCGACATGCTAAGACTATGAGACATAGTACCAGCCCCCCAAAGGTCACTATGCTATCTTAGGAGGGTGTGGGCCATATGCCCGTACCTCCCTACACTATCCGCTAGCAAACCCAATAGTAGTGGCACCGCCCTAGCAGGTCAACATCCATCCCCCACCCATTTAGGGACGAGTGGTGTGTACGAAAGGTCCTCTGATCTGGTTCTCTCAACATATCAATCCTTAGGAGGACCTGACAGGACATCTTCTGAAGTTGGGATAACCAACACCCCATGCCTCGATAGCACCTCCACCCTAGGGACTTGCCCCACGGAGAGTCGCCTCCCTAGAATATACTCCTCTCACATGTACCCGCCATAGGTACCTCTTGTAGGGAATGCCCATGTCGCATCCCCTAACAAGACTTGTCCAAAGACTCATCGTAGAATCCTATTCGATCGACTCAACCCTCACTACACACCCAAGACGCACGCCAAGATCTCCCCAAATTGTTATCAGTTTTAGCGGCATCATGTGCCTTAGGAATGACACTAGAAATGCCTGTTGGTATTTCTTAGCATCATCACTAAGATTTGGGTAAATCTTAGCAACGCCCCCTAGGAACACCAACAAGATAGTTCTTAACGATTACATAAACAATATCTGCAAGCGCACGGATCTATCGTTGTAGCATTTCATCCGAAAGTATTTAGGGTATCATTATTTTCCCAAAGGAAGACATGGTGTAAAGAGTCTAGCATGGATATGAACAAGATTACATGCTTGCATAGTGAACCAAAGTTTATAACATGGGTAAAATTGGTATTTTGAGGATATTGGACACACACTTGGGGGCCAATCTCAAGGATAAAAGAGAAACAAAGAATAAAAGAATGTTCCTAAATGGAGCAGGCTTGTTCTAATATAGCCGTGCAAAGAACAGTTGATGATCATACAAATTACATGGTTATAGCTAGACATAAATGTAAGATGGGTCGGGAAGCCACAGAGTACTGGTCTACTAGCAACCTCATGTGACAATTTAAACTCCTGCACTCTACCCAAACATGGGGGATTACAAGGGATGGACATGGCTATCACCACCTGTTGCCTACCCCTCAACCGTAGAGTAGGAAATACATTCACCTATCCCTATGTACATAGGCACCACACCTGATTACATAGAAACTACCCACACCCCCTTAGGACTCTGACCCTATGGATCGACAAGCATAGGACATGGGCACACTCAAAGGCATGATGAACTACCACCTCAACTTAGTTCTAATTATAATCATATAAGTTATATAAATGATTAAGCATAAAGTTCTACATGTTAAGTTCATAACAAAGAAACTATATGCTAGTTCATATGTAACATGAAAACTATACTCTAGTTCATAAGCACAACTATATTGATAAAATGAGAGCAAGACTTTGGAAGAATTCCTCATAGTATTCATACCAAGACTTCTCTCTTCTTCCAAGGAGCCAAGCTCTCCTTGATAGCTTTGCTTACTCACAAAAAACTACTAAAAGATTACAAGAGGTGGTAGTGAGATGTGTAGCTCCAAATGTTGTGTGTGTGTGTCAATGAACTCCACCCCTCTATTTATATAGGCTACAAGTCGGTTTGGCATAGGTAAATTAGGAAACCACCATAAACCACCTTTACATGCCGCCATGCAATCGCCAGAGCAAGCTGGGCCTAGAAGGCAGCCAAAGGGGTGCGTCCTGCACCCTGGTGGGGCCACCTCGCAACCGCCTTCATGTGGTCGGTTCCTAGGTGGGTTTGGGCCTCGGTTGCATTGGTGGTTGGCCCAGATTTGATGGTTGGATGGGCCTTCTTCTATTTTCTTGGCCTAGATATGCTTTATGCTTTGCCTGATTGCGCCTTTTGGTCATATTTCACATTTATCTCATGTATATCTCCTGCAAAACACTAAGTCTCCAATACATGTGGAAATATGTTAATAGTAAAAGCATATGTGCATAAGTCTGTTTATTTCTCCTGTTTTGGATCTTAATTGGCTATCAGATTTGGTCATTAAGGACCACCAACACGAAGTCTGCTATAACACCCAAAAATTTTAGTCTTTTGAAATAAGAAAATTCGATTTAATTATGTTATTATGTGAGCATTGAAATATAGGAAAGAAATAATTTTTATGAAAATAAAATCAAATATAAGGTTAGTAACCTTTTTATGCATTCATGCTGCTGCACATTTGTTTTTGTAATGATTAGCTTTGACTAAAGTTTGAAATGAATTCAAATTCAATTTGAAAATCATTTGGAAAATTTATTTGGAAAAAATAAAGGAAATACTTTCCCTCCCTTTCTCTTCCTCACTTTCAGCCCGGTTGGCCCTTTCTCCCTGCCGGCCTGGCTGGCCTGCTAGCCCAACTCACCGTCGGCCTGCGATTACCCTTCCCCTGCCTTCCTTCCTGGGCTAGCCAAGCATCCCCAGCAACCGCTGCCGCTCCCCCGGCCCAGCTCGGCCATAACTGCTCAGCCTAGCACCGCGCGCCTCCGCCCCGCTCTCAGCCACTGACGAACCAGGCCCGCGCGTCAGTGCCTTCCCTCTCCTCCCACAACCGCTCGCGCTGGTCCATGCCGCAACCACTGCCCGCTCCTGGCGTCGTGGGCGCGTCGCCCCGCTCCCTGGCCTCATTTAAAGGGTGCCGAACCCCCGCGCGCACCCCTGCTGCCTCCCCGCTCTCTTCTTCACGTTCGCCAGGCACTGAGGAAGCCACAGCAACCGCCGCAGCACGCGCCGAGATCCGCCGTCCGCCTCCACGTGGTCCGCCGTCTCCGAGCCACCGTCGACCCTGTTTCTCCCCGCTGTGAGCTTCATCATTCTCCCCTCTCTCTCCCCGTGCAGTTTATTTCTCGTTTCATGGCTTCTAGAGCCTGTTTCGCGTGCAGCCGTGTGCTCTCGTCACCGGCCATGGTGACCGTCGTCTCGGCACTCCCCTTCGACCATCGTATCAGCCTTGGTGGGTTCCCCTTCACTCCCACCATCTCCCGGTGTCCTCGGTTCTTTGAACCGTAGCCCATAGGCCTTGTTCCCCGCACGTCGGTGACCACCTCGCCATCAGCCATGGAGCCTTGCCGCTGGAGTTACTATTCTGGCTGGCACCTCCTTTTCTCTCTCCTCGCCTCCCTAATCCGAGCCCTCCATCGTTTGATCAACGGCTCACAGAAGCCGATACCCCTTCGCGGGTGATTATGCTAAAGAGCCCCTCGGGTTCAGACAACTTGAACCCGCCATCCCTAGCGTAGTTTCCAGAGTATGCTTTCTCATTTTGAAAACGTAAAGTACACTGTTTTAGTCCAAAATACGATTTCAGTATTTACAGAAATGCCACTAGATTTGTTTTGCTCATAAAAACTTCGTTTTAGCTCCGAATTGACCCGTTCAAATTGCGTTAGCTTCATAATTTCATAATCTACTTGTTAGTACCACTGTTAATCAAGTTTGCAACTTTTAAATTTCATGGTTAGGTTTAATTAAATAAAGTGCTATAGGAAACCCCGTTTAATTCATAACTTTCGCGTTGTAGCTCCGATTTTCGTGAACTTCGTGTTGACATGATCGTAGCGAGACGTAGATTCTTTTCATAAACATTTTATCTTGTTTTCTATACTGCTAGTGTACTGTTCTAACTATAGGATTGTTTGCTTTGCATGAATGTTCTTAGAATGTTGTGTGTTGCCGTGTTGGTCGTGTTCAGACGGTGAGGAGAACGTTGGCGATCAAGAGTTCTTCGATGACTAGCAGGATCAGCAGGAGTTTGCTAACCCAGGCAAGTATAGCATGGGCCTACCTTGATGTCCTATTCAATTTAATCATTCACTCATGTGCATGTGTCTAAATTTGATAACCATAAGGACATCCTAGTTATTTGATGGCATGTTCCCTTGACTCCTTTGGGTTAATTGCATATGGGTAGATTGCTAGTGCTCTAACTGAACATGGTCTATACAATGGTTAATGGTTCTATGGGACTAAAGGTAAAACATGTTTTATAACAACAGATCCATAGGGCAAAGGAGAAAATGACTTTCGATCATGTTGCTCTTGGCCCTCCATAAGGACTTATCTATCGACAAAAGCTAGGACTGATAGTGCAACCGTGAGAGTCATATGGCTATGACTTTAGCTCAGTAATAAGATCTTTTCTAGCTTGTTAGAGGTTACCTTTATGGCGCAAAAGGGGCTTGCAATGTTCGGTATAGGGCTGCCTCTGTTCCTATGTGTATAGTCGCGATGGATATGTGCCATAGGAAAGGGGGGTTCCTACATCTGCCTACTGAGGAAACCTAGTGGCCCTAACTTGTTAGAGAAACCTATGAAATGGCTTCATAGTGTACCCTACCCGCTCACCTTGGCAGTGACATGAGAGTAATTAACCCAGGCATATGGGAACCACGACTCGCGGTGAATGTGCACCACCTCTGCAGGGGGTTACAAACTGTTATAACAGCCATGCTCATGGTCACGAACGGCCTAGAAAACTCATAGAATAATTGTTTATTCATTGTGGTTCATTTATGATGGTATACGATGATAATATGATGCAAATGATTCTGATATCTGTTTATGTGGGTATAAATAGGAGCTTAAGCTTAACTTGATAATACTTGAAAATAAAATCTTGACTTACTAAAAGTGCTAACTGCAGTAAACCAGTGTCATCCTTTTTGAGCTTCATAACCCCATATTATCTTGTTAAGTACGGGAAGTACTTACGCTTGTTTACTTTCTATATTTGGATAAAAATCCTAGATGGGTAACAGATGACAATGGGTATGAGGAGTTTCCTAAGGATTATTAGGCTTGTGGTCAACCAGTTGACCTTCCCTGTGATGGAGTTCCATGAGAGAGTTGTCATTTTATCTTTCGCTGTGTTGTGTAAGACTATGTGTTGTTATTAAACGTGATGTAAGATACACCGTGATGATACTTTTTTATAATTTGTCAACTTGTGTGTGTGACTGATCCCTGGGCACTTATGAGTTTAGTGCATTCAATTTTATCCTTAAAATTGGGTGTGACAAATTGGTATCAGAGCCGTGTTGACTGTAGGACATAAGCATAGTTAGAAACGGTTGTTTTAACATCTTTGCTCCTCTGGTTTCTTGCTTACTGTCTTATTCTTGTTATTTTATTAAAACATTTATGCTTTTCATACCTTAATCTATTATATAAAATTGTTGATTCTAATTCTATCTCACTTTAAATCCATAGATGTCTCATAACCCAAAGACTTCCTGCCTCAGCACTGCAGGCTACCGTGCCTTGTTCACCCCCGTGGTCCACAGGCGGAGAAGGAGATTGTGATCATCTCCGATGATGAGGAGATGGCTACCTTGACACCTGCACCTACTCCTACTCTAGCTGTTGCACCGGTCTATCCTGCTGTAGCTACACCAGATGAGTCATCAGCTACTTCACCTACACTTGTGCCATCCCTAGCTATCCTTGTGGTGGATGAGGAGATAGGCTGGAAGTGCAAGTACTACTTCAAGCCAGCCCCTGAGATGGCCTACTACCACACCCTCCTTACTCATGTGCTAGATGATTACTATCCTGATCTGCATGCCTCCATCAACTATCATTGTGCAGAGTACCAGCATCCTTTGGAGGCAACCTTTTGGAAGGTAGAGCTGGTTGTCACTGCTTGGAATGACATAAAGAATGGACATGAGGTGGAGACTGTCCACTGTGCCACTGCTAGGAGGGCCCATGCATTGGATGGCAAGGAAGATGCAGCGTAGGACGCCTACATCTACTACCTTGGCCATCGTTTTGAGGCTATGAAGGAGGATCGTTTTAGGTTCCTTCCTCACAATGATCATGAGGGTAACTGGCAGGTCTTGGCACCACTAGAGGGTGACCCAACTCTGGAAGCAACAGTGCAGCATGTCCATGCCATGCAGGGGATAGATGAAGAGGTCAAGGGAGAGCTGCGTGCATCACAGAGGGCCGAGAGACGTCTCCAAAAGCAAGTTGATGAACTATGTGCTCAACTTGGGCAGCCACTGATCTACAAGAAGAAGCGCTGGTCGTTCACCATGATTGACACTGCCCCATAGGTGTTAGGTGCCTTGTTTAGGATTACAACGTTGTTAGTTCATGAGTCATGTTTAGACTTGTTGGTCTTGTGAACTTTAATGATTAGATGTTTTTAATTGTGAACTTGGTTGATTTGGAGTTTGGTTGTATGCTAGAAGTTTATGGTCATGTCCACAAATTCCATAGATTAGAACCTTAAGTTTAGATGAAATCTTAATGCAGATGGTTTGCTTTATCTTATCTCTGCTTGTGCTGCTTTCTGAAGCAGCCTGTGTTCGTTATTTTGTATCTTGAAATCTGGGCTGTCACAAATTCTGAAATTTTTGTGGAGATAACTAGTCTTCTGTATGTTTCAAATGTCTTTGGAATCTCATCTATATCTGTTTAGGTTTGTGAGATCTAACTGTCACAAGTTGTGGTTTCTGCGCAGACTAGAACCCAGAATAGATTCGGTTTAGCTCTATTTATGACCATGTGTGTGTCAGAATCTGTAGAGTGATCTAAATAAAAGTTGTAGCTGATCTCCTAAGCTTTCCAACCTGTTCTTGGTATACCTCTGTTGGATCTCCAGAACTCAAGTTATGATAGATTTACTGAACTGCTATTTTTGGAATCTTGTCTAGAAAATTCTCAGCATTGTTTCTTATCTTTTGTAAGCTCTCTATAAATTGGAAATCTCTAAAATTTTGCGCATTTGTTGGAAAGCAGATGGCCAAAAGAGGAGGAAGAGGCAGAGGCCATGGTCATGGACGTGATGCTCTCATAAATCCACCACCACCTGCCACCAGTGACTATGGAACAATTGATGGGAATGCAAGCGCAGTTGATGCAAGCTATGATGTAGTGCTTGGATAATGAACCTGCAAGAGGACTACCGCCTGTTCAGGTCAGAGATAAGCTTGGAGAGTTTATGAAGGGTCGCCCACCGGTGTTCACCCATGCCTTAGACCCTATGGAGGTAGATGATTGGTTGCGTGCCGTGGAGAAGCAACTTAACATAGCACAATGCAACGATCTTGAGAAGGTGTTGTATGCTTCTAGTCAACTCCAAGGAGCAGCTTAGGATTAGTGGGATTCTTTCCAGTATGGACGCCCCAACAATGCTCCTGCTATCACCTGGTAGGAATTCAAGGACAACTTCTGGTCATATCATATCCCCAATGGACTGGTGGAATTGAAGCAAGAGGAATTCAGATCCCTTAAGCAAGGATCCATGACTGTGGCGGAATATCGTGACAAGTTTGCTCAACTATCACATTATGCTCCAAATGATGTAGCTGAGGATAAGGAGAAGAAACGTCGTTTCCTTAAGGGACTTTATGATGGCATGCAGCTCCAGCTGATTTCCAACACCTACCCTAACTTTTAGTCCTTGGTGAACCGTGCTATTAGTGATTGACGATAAGCGCAAAGAGATGGAAGCCAAGAAGAGGAGGCTTCAAGGGCAAGCTTCTAAAAGCAACACCCTGCCCACGTGCCTATCCCCAGCAGGGTTTTCAGCAGAGGAATCAAGGACCATCTAACCAAGGAAACCTGTTGTCAGTATCCTCAGCGTAACCAGTTCTAGCAACGCCCTTAGTACCAATAATAGTATGGTAATCAGCGTCCCCTGCAATAGACTGGTAATCCGACAACACGCCAGGGAATGCCCAATAATGCTCCTATGAAGAGTGGTGCACCCAATAACCCTAATGCATGCTACCACTAGTGGAGAAGTAGGTCACTATGCTCATTAGTGTCCTAAAGAAGCAGAACCAGCAGGTTCCTCAGAACCAGACTGGCAATCATAAGTTCAACTGCCCGACCACCTCACACTGCGAAGGTGAACTATGTGTCATCTGATGCAGCTCAGGAGACGTCCGAGGTCATGTTGGGTACGTTCAGCGTCAACTCTATCTCTGCTATAGTACTTTTTGATTCAGGTGCTTCACATTCTTTTATTTCCCAAGATTTTGTTATAATGCATAGCATACCTTTGTGTGCCATGAAAAACCCCATACTAGTAAATTCACCGGGATGTAGTATGCCCGCTTCTTATTGGAGTCCCTCAACTAGCATTTCCTTAAGGGGGGTAGACTTCAAAGTGAAACCAATTGTATTGAGAACAGCGGAGAATTCATCTTATCCTAGGAATGGATTGGATGAAACAACACCATGTAGTGATTCAGTGTCAGGAGAAATCTATTGTTGTGACATCACCCAATGGAGATAGAATCTATGTAGAAGTGATAGTGCAAGCTCAGCCAACAGCCACTGTGAATCAGTTGGATGGTGATGCCAATGAACAAGATCGTGTTGTGGAGGAGTTCCCAGATGTCTTCCTCGATGACTTGCCAGGTATGCCACCTGACCGAGACATTGAATTCATTATAGAAATATTACCTGGAACTGCACCAATAGCTAAACGTCCATATAGAATGGGGGTTAATGAATTAGAAGAGCTTAAGAACAACTAAAAGAGTTGCAAGAAAAAGGTTTCATATGCCCCTAGTTCTTCCCCATGGGGAGCACCTGTGATCTTTGTGGATAAGAAGGATGGTAGTCAACGGATGTGTGTGGATTACCGTTCACTTAATGAGGTTATAATCAAGAATAAATACCCTTTGCCTAGGATTGATGATTTGTTTGATTAGTTGAGAGGAGCCTATGTGTTCTCCAAGATTGATCTCCGCTCAGGTTATCATCAGCTTAAGATTCAAAACTCGGACATGCCCAAGACAACATTCACTACACTGGTATGGCTTGTATGAGTATACCGTTATGTCTTTTGGATTGACCAATGCACCTGCGTACTTTATGTATCTGATCAATAAGGTGTTCATGGAGTTTCTTGATAAATTTGTGGTGGTATTCATTGATGACATACTGATATTCTCCAAGACTGAAGAAGAACATGCTGAACATATAAGGTTGGTCTTGCAAAAGCTTAGAGAACATAAGTTGTACGCTAAGCGGAGCAAGTGTGAGTTTTAGTTGAAGGAGATCTCTTTTCTGGGTCATGTTGTCTCCAATGGTGGAATAGTAGTGGATCTAGGCAAAGTACAAGATGTGTTGAATTGGAAGCCACCAATCAATGTAAGTGAGATTCGTAGCTTTTTGGGATTGGCTGGATACTATAGGAGGTTCATTGAAGGTTTTTCCAAGCTTGTTATGCCTATGACAGCTTTGTTGGAAAAGAATGCTAAATATGTATGGTCGGATAAATGCCAGGCAAACTTTGATGAGCTAAAGAAGAGATTGACTATAGCTCTAGTATTGATTTTGCCTGACTTAAGCAAGAACTTCTCTATATATTGTGATGCATCCCATTTGGGCCTTGGATGTATGCTTATGCAAGAAGGAAGAGTGGTAGCATATGCATCTAGACAATTGAGGAAGCATGAGTTGAATTACCCTACTCATGACTTGGAATTGGCTGCTGTGGTACATGCTTTGAAAATCTAGAGACATTATCTAATTGGGCATAAGAGTGATATCTATATAGATCACAAGAGTTTGAAGTATATCTTTACCCAATCAGATCTGAATCTGAGACAACGTCGTTGGTTAGAATTGATCAAAGACTATGACTTGGAAGTGCATTATCATCCGGGAAAAGCAAATGTCAGTAGCTGATGCACTTAGCAGGAATAGTTATGCTAATGGACTTGGGATGACATTTATGTCAGCAGAGTTGTGTGCTGAAATGGAGCATCTCAACTTGAGTTTTGTCACTATTGCAATGGAATTGGTGATAGAGACTACATTGGAGCAAGAGATACGCAAGGGTCAATTAGGAGGATGAGAAACTAAAAGAGATAGCAGTAGAATGTAGTGCTTGGAAAGGCACCAGGATTCAGGATGGTTGAGAATGGTACTCTTTAGTTTGGAAAAAGGATGTGTACCTGAAGTGAAGGCTATCCATGATGCAATTCTATAAGAGGCCCATGAGTCTGCCTATTCCATACATCCTAGAAGTACCAAGATGTATTTGGATCTCAAGGAGAAGTATTGGTGGTATGGTTTGAAGAGAGATGTGGCAGGGTATGTGGCTTTGTGTGACACTTGTCAAAGAGTGAAAGCTGAGCATCAAAGACCTGCAGGGTTGCTACAACCAATGAAGATTCTTGAATGGAAATGGGAAGAAGTTGGTATGGATTTTATCGTAGATTTGCCCCGCACTCAAAGAGGTTATGATTCAATATGGGTAATAGTAGATCGACTCACCAAGGTTGCTCGCTTTTTACCAGTCAAGACTACCTATACAGGTGTAAGACTAGCAGAATTGTACATGGAAAGAATAGTGTGCTTACATGGTGTTCCCAAGAAAATTATGTCGGATAGAGGCACTTAGTTTACATCGCAATTCTAGTAGAAAGTACATAGATCTTTGGGGACAAAGTTGAATTTTAGTTCTTCTTACCACCCATAAACTGATGGATAGACTAAAAGGATCAACCAGATTTTGGAAGATATGTTGAGAGCTTGTGCACTACAGTATGGCACTAGTTGGGACAAGAGTTTACCATATGTTGAGTTCTCAGTACAACAATAGTTACCAGAAGAGTCTCAAGATGGCACCTTTTGAGGCGCTGTATGGACGTAAATGTAGAACGTCTTTGTTTTGGAATCAGACTGGTGAAACTCAAGTGTTTGGACCCAATGTCCTTAGAGATGTAGAAGAATAAGTGAGAATGATTAGAGACAACTTGAGAGTGGCTCAGTTCCGACAGAAGAGTTACGCTGATACTCGCAGAAGAGAGCTGACTTTCGAAGTTGGTGATTATGTGTACCTGAAGGTGTCACCAATGAGAAGTGTGAGAAGATTCAATATGAAGGGTAAGCTAGCACCGAGGTATATTGGACCTTTCTGGATTATAGAGAGACGTGGAGAAGTGGCCTATCAATTGGAACTGCCTAAAAGTTTGTCAGGTGTGCATGATGTGTTCCATGTTTCTCAATTGAAAAAGTGTTTGAGAGTACCAGAAGAGCAGATTCCTTTGGAAGAGCTTATTGTTAAGGAAGATCTTACATATGAAGAGTATCTGATAAAGATCTTGGAAACTATAGAAAGAGTTATAAGAAGCTGAACTATAAAGATGTGCAAGGTGTAGTGGAATCGGTATACAGAGGATGAGGCCACTTGAGAAAGAGAAGAGGATCTGATAAAGTCTTATCCCCATCTATTTGAGTAAGCAATCACCCGAATCTCAAGGACAAGATTCATCTTAAGGGGGGTAGAATTGTAACACTCAAAAATTTTAGTCTTTTGAAATAAGAAAATTCAATTTAATTATGTTATTATGTGAGCATTGAAATATAGGAAAGAAATAATTTTTGTGAAAATAAAATCAAATATAAGGTTAATAACCTTTTTATGCATTCATATTGCTGCACATTTGTTTTTATAATGATTAGCTTTGACTAAAGTTTGAAATGAATTCAAATTCAATTTGAAAATCATTTGGAAAATTTATTTGGAAAAAAATAAAGGAAATACTTTCCCTCCCTTTCTCTTCCTCACTTTCGGCCCGGTTGGCCTTTTCTCCCTGCCGGCCTGGCTGGCCTGCTGGCCCAACTCACGGTCGGCCCGGGATTACCCTTCCCCTACCTTCCTTCCTGGGCTAGCCCAGCATCCCCAGCAACCGCCGCCGCTCCCCTAGCCTAGCTTGGCCACAATTGCTCGGCCCAGCACCGCGTGCCTCCACCCCGCTCTCAGCCGCTGATGAACCGGGCCCACGCATCAGTGCCTTCCCTCTCCTCCCGCAACCACCCGTGCCGGTCCATGCCACAACCACCGCCCGCACCTAGCATCGTGGGCGCGTCGCCCCGCTCCCTGGCCTCATTTAAAGGGTGCCGAACCCCCACGCACACCCCTGCTGCCTCCCCGCTCTCTTCTTCACGTTCGCCAGGCGCCTGAGGAAGCCACAGCAACCGCCGCAGCACGCGCCGGGATCCGCCGTCCGCCTCCACGTGGTCCGCCGTCTCTGAGCCACCATCGACCCCGTTTCTCCCTGCTGTGAGCTTCACCGTTCTCCCCTCTCTCTCCTCGTGCAGTTTATTTCTCATTTCATGGCTTCTAGAGCCCGTTTCGCGTTCGACCGTGTGCTCTCATCGCCGGCCATGGCGACCGCTGTCTCGGCCATCCCGTCCGTCCGCCATATCGGCCTTGGCGGGTTCCCCTTCACTCCCGCCGTCTCCCGGTGTCCTCAGTTCTTCGAACCGTGGCCCATAGGCCTTGTTCCCCGTGCACCGGTCACCACCTCACCGTCGGCTGTGGTGCCTTGCCGCTGGAGTTACTGTTCTAGCTGGCGCCTCCTTTTCTCTCTCTTCGCCTCTCTAATCTGAGCCCTCCATCGTTTGATCAACGGCTCACAGAAGCCGATACCCCTTCGTGGGTGATTGTGCTAAAGAGTCCCTCGGGTTCGGACAAATTGAACCCGTCGTCCCTAGCGTTGTTTCCAGAGTACGCTTTCTCATTTTGAAAACGTAAAGTACACTATTTTAGTCCAAAATACTTTTTCAGTATTTACAGAAATGCCACTAGATTTGTTTTGCTCATAAAAACTTTGTTTTAGCTCCGAATTGACCTATTCAAATTGCGTTAGCTTTGTAATTTCATAATCTACGTGTTAGTACCACTATTAATCAAGTTTGCAACTTTTAAATTTCATGGTTAGGTTTAATTAAATAAAGTGCTATAGGAAACCCCGTTTAATTCACAACTTTCGTGTTTTAGCTCTGATTTTCGTGAACTTCGCATTGACGTGATCGTAGCAAGACTGTAGATTCTTTTCATAAACATTTATCTTGTTTTCTATACTGCTAGTGTACTGTTCTAACTATAGGATTGTTTGCTTTGCTATGAATGTTCCTAGAATGTTGTGTGTTGCTGTGTTGGTCGTGTTCAGACGTTGAGGAGAACGTTGGAGATCAAGAGTTCTTCAATGACCAGTAGGATCAGCAGGAGTTTGCTAACCAAGGCAAGTATAGCATGGGCCTACCGTGATGTCCTATTCACTTTAATCATTCACTCATGTGCATGTGTCTAAATTTGATAACCATAAGGACATCCTAGTTATTTGATGACATGTTCCCTTGACTCCTTTGGGTTAATTGCATATGGGTAGATTGCTAGTGCTCTAACTAAACATGGTCTATACAATGGTTAATGGTTCTATTGGACTAAAGGTAAAACATGTTTTATAATAATAGATACATAGGGCGAAGGAGCAAATGACTTTCGATCATGTTGCTCTCAGGCCCTCCATAAGGACTTATCTGTCGACAAAAGCTGGGACTAATAGTGCAACCAGTGAGAGTCATATGGCTCTGACTTTAGCTCAGTAATAGGACCTTTTCTAGCTTGTTAGAGGTTACCTTTATGGCACAAAAGGGGCTTGCCACGTTGGGTATAGGGCTGCCTCTGTTCCTATGTGCATAGCCACTGATGGATATGTGCCATAGGAAAGGGGGGGTTCCTACATCTGCCTACCGAGGAAACCTAGTGGCCCTAACTTGTTAGAGAAACCTATGAAATGGCTTCATAGTGTACCCTGCCCGCTCACCTTGGCAGTGACATGGGAGTAATTAACCCGGGCATATGGGAACCACGACTCGTGGTGAATGTGCACCACCTCTGCAGAGGTTTACAAACTATTATAACAGCCAGTGCTCATGGTCACGAGCAGGCCCTGGAAAACTCACAGAATAATTGTTTATTCATTGTGGTTCATTTATGATGGTATATGATGATAATATGATGCAAATGATTCTGATATCTGATTATGTGGGTATAAATGGGAGCTTAAGCATAACTTGATAATACTTGAAAATAAAATCTTGACCTACTAAAAGTGCTAACTACAGTAAACCAGTGTCATCCTTTTTGAGCTTCATAACCCCATGCTATCTTGTTAAGTATGGGAAGTACTTACGCTTGTTTACTTTCTATATTTGGATAAAAATCCTAGATGGGTAACATATGACAACGGGTATGAGGAGTTTCCTGAGGATTATTAGGCTTGTGGTCAACAAGTTGACCTTCCCTGTGATGGAGTTCCATGAGAGAGTTATCATTTTATCTTCCTTTGTGTTGTGTGAGACTATGTGTTGTTATTAAACGTGATGTAAGATACACCGTGATGATACTTTTTTTATAATTTGTCAACTTGTGTGTGTGACTGATCCCTGGGCACACATGAGTTTAGTGCATTCAATTTTATCCTTAAAATTGGGTGTGACATCTGCTGGTGACGCGACGATCCTGAGGGAGCTTCTAGCGGCTTGCTGCTATGGCGGATATGGGTCTCGAAAGGGCCCTAGGGCAAGCCAACTACGCAGCGGGGCTCGCAGGGTGACGGCGAACATCATCGGCCCTCCTTGTCTCACGAGGTGGCCGAGATCTATGAGAACACTCGTGGGATGGTAGCGCTCTAGTGCGCGGCCGTGTCGGCAAGGTGGACACTAACAATGGCTTTGAGGCATTCTATGGCTAAAAGGCAGTGGCTTTACGCATCACACAACAAGGTGGTCTCACCCAGCGGGGGTTCATGAACCTCTATCGGGTCGAGGTGGCTGAAATAGGGCTACACCACGGTAGGGTCTAGCCATGGCGAGCGTGGTGGGCACATCGTGGTGGTGTTGGCAGTTCCCGAGCATCGATGGCTCGGCAAGGCTGCGCCTTGGCTCATGTGCATGTGTGCGCGCGTGCAACGCGATGCTACGACAAAAGGTCTAGCCTTTGGTCCTCCCAAGGGGGAGAACATGGCGGAGCAACCATGGCGAGTCCACGGTGGAGAACGAAGACGACATGGATGGGCTCACTGTGGTGGTGGGGTAGCTTGGATGGTGGTGCGATGATGAGTCATGGCCGTGGTGACATGAAGCAGTGCCATGCTGAGCCACAATGAGGAAGAAGATGATCAGCAGTCGTCCTCATCTCTGGTTACCATGAACGGCTCCAGCGGCACTGGTCCTCCTTCTCCCTTTTCTTCCACTCGGTGCAGGGTCGTGGGTTGCCACAAAGTGGCGGTGGGGGTGAAGGAAGGGTGCTAGGGCTCCAGGTGTAACACCCAAGGTGTTTTTCACCAGTTCAGCAATGGGTTTGGGTTCAAACATGACATGTTAAGTGGTGATGAGGGTGTCAAGATCAAATCTACAAGAGTGAGCTCCAACTTAAACTTGAACAACGCACCTTTGCTTACATGTGGACCCTTGTTAAGATTATGCAAGAGTAAGGTTAAATATGCTTATTTCATGTACATTACATCAACATGCATCCATCTTGACCAGTGGAAAAGTTTCATGAAGTTTGGAATCAAGAAGTCACATGAAATGATAAGTTATAATCTTTCTTGGATTGCTTTATTAAGCGAATGGAATTATAGGTCATCAACCAAACCTTGTAACCTATCTCAAACAACTCTACTTATACTCATTAACAAAATGTTATGAAGGGTTCATGTTGAGCAAGTGGCCAGAAAATGCCTTAATCTGTCTAAAATTCTAATTTAAGTGTTACCGTGATGCTATTTTGACCGGTGTTGACCAATTGCTTACATTGCTTGCATGGAGTTGCACCTTAAATAAAAGTTGAAGATTGAGTGGAGTAGAACAAACTTTGTTTTTGGACCAAGAGCTAGATCAACTTGGAACTAAGTCAAACCGAGCCTCAAACTTTGAATGTGCAGCTGTTTTCAGTACTTGGCATCTCGCGTTCGTGTGATTTGGTTAAGCAACATGATCGGGTCCCAAAATAAAAGTTGGAGTATACATTGTGGAGAAGAGCGTGCAAAAGGATGGCACTCGTTTGACTTCGTTTTGACCATCAATTGGGACTTTTGTTCATCGCTGTCAACGCGTTGACACTATCAATTTGGAGCCTAATTACCCGCTGATCCAGAGGCTCTAATGAACTTGGCACCTTAAATAAGAACTGTAGAGCGTCAGGAGAGCAACAAACTTCATTTAAGTACCGTTCACTAATTAGGCCCATAGACAGCCCAAAACTGGCTTCCCTCCGTGGCCACTTTCGCTGCCCGCCAGGTGTTCATCGAATTGACGTTGTGGCGTCCATGCAGGGTAGCAGCGCCCTACCTTGCCACCACTCAGCCCCTACCATCTCCCTACCTCATGTGGAGCACCTGAGCCTCTCTTGGCCTCCATCACTCACTTTCCTGCTCTCCCATCTCTCTTCCTTGCTCTCTCTCGGCCCTCCTCCATGGCCGAGCTCCGAGTTTGCCAGAGCCACGGCCGTTCCCGCCGCTCCTAGCCTCCTCATTCCCTATGAGCACCACCATCAACTTTGCCTCCATCTCCTTTTGGTGGTCTAAATCTCCTGTTATAAGCTTGTAAAGTTGCATAGCAGAATCTATACAAGTCTGGACAGAGGTGCTCAATTGTGCTTGATTGACCTTGTTAATAGTGAAATCACCTTGTGATGATAATAAACATGTTTTAGATAATTTAATAAGATTCCTATAAAGTCTAGGATCATCCTTGTTTGATACTTATAACTCTAGTTATGGTTGAAACAAGTCACTGCTGTACTGCTAGTCCAGATTCTGTGTATGCACTTAGGTTGATTGCCATTCTTGATGTTACTTATGCATGCTCTAAATTGTATGGTCCTAGTTAATTAGTTGGATAGCTATATTAGTGTTTCTCCCACAGCAGCCCTAGCTCTTATTGTGCTCTTCTTAGATTGGTTCTTGATTGATTAATGCTTACAATATCTGAACTTAAAGTTCACTTGTGTGCCATGCCTAATATGCTTGCTATCCCTCTATAATAGGTTGTGTGATATTTAGTTAAATAACTCTAAGTGCCTATGTCTTGTATGATCTTAGGTTGCCTTGAATGCTATTATGTGATGCATCTCATATTACCATTCTTCATATTCATGCACTTGCATCTTGCATCTTATCTAGGTACGCTAGATGAACCACGTGAAGGTCAGGATGTTGGAGCCGAACTTGAAGACGGTGTATGGTGGACCTATCCCAAAGGTGGAAGGACTGGACCAGTGCTAGGACGGGAGATGCTCACCAAATGAGTGTCGTCTAACAAACACTAACCTAGTGTTGGATTCTAGGTAAGCCCCGGAGCATTCTAAGCCTCCTATGTTTTTACAAATATCACTAGAGTTCTTTATGTTTGATGCATTAGGTTATAAGAGTTGATTGGAACCACTTGATGCATAGAACTACCTTGTCCAGAAATGTACCTTGAACCCTATGTAGGTCTAGGATCGAATGTATGCTTAGCAATGCTTAGACCAGTAGAAGTCGGGTGATTTCCTGTCACCTATGAGATATAGGTGGACACAAAAGCACGGTTGGCTATATTTGCTATCGTGAAAATAACTATGTGTTAATAATGAATGGAGACTGGGCGGGATGTCGATAGAGAAGCAACAAGACATGGAGGTCTTGGGTGTGGATCTATCCCCGTCTATGCTTGATTAAGGACCGTACCATTGTTGGCACTTTTAACAAGATTGAACGCATGTCTATCACTTAGATGGCCAGATAACTCATTCCAACCGCTAAGCCGAGTAGCTCAACTCAGGCTAGGGCCCCGCTCTATAAGAGTGCGCACTCTGGATGGAAGTAAGGATGTGTGGAGAGCGGATCAATAGACCGTGGGCAAGAATGACCTGAGCGACCTGGTCTAGGGACCGTGGGCAGGCATGGCTTGAGCGACCTGGCTACCGTCAGTCCTTGATTGTGTGGCGCTAGGCAAACCCGTGAAATATGGACCTGAGTTGTACCAAAGGTGACCTAAGACTACCTTGGCGTAGGTATGTCTGGGTTTGTGTTAGGAATAAATTCCCAACTGGTTGAAATCGATTTGAATCGCCGTCTCTCCTAGACTAGTGAGAAACTTGGCTAGCCCCAACATCGTAGTAATTGTATTATGGAATGTGATGGTTCGGATAAACATGGAATTACTACACCGGCTATGGTTACTATTGTATGCTATCAAATAATATACCACGTGTTTGTCACAGGTTAGTTGCTAATCTAGAGATGAATAACTATAATTAACTTGATGACCAAAGTATAATTGTACAACAGAATTAGTCAGTGTTTTATGCAAAATATTGTTAAGCTACCTCCACTCATAAAGCCTTGCATACTCTTTGGTGTCACTTTATTTCTAGTTTATGATGAGTAAGTCTAGTTGAGTACATTCAAGTACTCAGGGTTTATCCCACTATGTTGCAGGTAAAGTTCTTGGCCTGCTGAAGATGGTGGCTAACCGTCGGTGGGCTCGGTGACTCTATATTTACTTCTCATCTATATGCTTTTATCTGAGAATGTCACTTATGCTAGCAATGTATTTAGAACTTATATTAATATAAGCATCTAAAGCTATGTTGTTTTCACTAATTGGTTTTGAAACCCAAACTTGTACTATTATTTATGAACCTATTGGTAATATGATTTCTGCTGCAACTCTGTGTATGTGATGTGTATTTGCTTAATCACACGATCTTGGTTGTGATATTGATTTATCGAGGTCCTGCTGTGACACTCGGTGGACTACCGGGTTCATATAAGTGAAAGTATGCGCGTGTCAACGTGTTAGCGAGGACAACCATACTTGATCTTGTATAAATTGGGCAGTTCTGTTACAGCTGGTATCAGAGCAAGATTAAGCATAATACTGTCATGTACATAGTTTTAAAAAAACAAAGTTTTGTTTTAAAAAGTCTATTTGACTAAAACTTTAGCCACAGGCAAATTTGTCAAAACTAATTTGCCACACTATGCTAGTGACATCCTCCTTTATGCCGAGTTAAGGACTATTTGGTGGCTATCCAAGTACTAACTATGGGGATGTACTTTATTGCAATTTTTACTTTCGTCGTCCATACGGCGTGCTATTGTATGGATGCCATTAGCTTGAATGGTAATGTATGGATCACTATGCCTCTACGCCTAGGTAAGAAGGTAAGTTGATGAGTGGCATGACCGCAAGATGTGAGTGTGTGGTCAAAGGGGAGAGCTAGCTTTGATACGACTGTATACACAGGCTTGCATGTGTGTATGGCGCGTATTTAATTGTGGGTAGCAATTTTAATGATCAGGTAGTTTTGATACAGAAGTATATATATGGGTATATATAGAAGTATTTAGCTTGCAACCTAGAGCCCAGACTTTCATTTTTGCATATATAATTGTGGGGTTGGGCTAAAATGAAATCCTTCTATAGGTACGCTATCCACTAATGCGTAGATTGAATGTAGTTGACAACTAGCTATATGTCGAGAGAGTATGTGTTATGCCACCAACATAGAACATGATTGCCGCCTTAGGCTAGCAATTTTGTGTGGCCGAATAGGATGGTCATGCATCATGATTGTGCTTGTGCATAAATATGCTTCCCTCACTTTGCTCTAACACTAAGTAACTTGTGATCAATGTGATGTTACTATCTTCTCTATGTGAAGCTAGACAAAATGCCTTGTTCCATGCCGCTTGAATAGTTGTGCTTGAAGATAGTGTGTGATTAGCTTTGCCTTGTATGTTTGCTTCCAAAGGAAATAAAAGATAACAATACCTTATCACCATGTTTGCATGATATGTGTAGTGGTGTTGCTGTTGGTGACTACTTGTTAGGTGCAAGCTTTGTGCTTAGTAATAGTCGCTTAAGCTAATTGGATTGTGTATTTTGAAATGCTTGCTTAAGTCCATGATGTATGTGTGGATGCTCGTTATCTAGGTAGTACCATAGCTATCACCCTTTTTGCCCTCGGTAAACATATGAATGTTTAAGAGCGCTATCCTAGAACAACGTTCAAGTTTTGATAGCCTCATGGTTGTCGTCTCTAATTAAGTTCTCTCTTAGGAGCTTGAGCCTGTACATGTGGTTGTTAGCCCTTGAGCGTTATGCTACGAAGACCTTTATCCATGCCTTTGCTTGACCTTAGGCCCAAGCTTAGTTCCCTTGAATGCTTGCATGTGTCGTGGTTGTCCCACTCCTATGTGGGAGGACCCTGCTCAAAAATCCTTAGTCGGACCTCATTGCTCCTTCTCCTATAAATGATCTGGTGCAATGCTAATCGCTACCTACCCTAGCTTTGAAACCTTTTTCTCATAGATCATGTCATTGTTTTATCAACTGTATCCATAGTCAGAGCCTTTGGCTCTGTCCCTTGAACCCCATTTATTTTGCCTCCAACCCTTTCAAGTCTCTAGATGTTTATCAGTCTTGATCTCATGTTGCTGCTCGGTGAGACCAAATCTCATGTTAATCTTTATCTGGTAATCACTTTGGTGAACACAAGGCGTATATAGGAAATTAGGCAAGAGTCCCCTAGTCAGTTGTCTTCGACAATTAAGCTATGTTCTCTTGCGCAATGTTTTGATCTTCGGATCACATCCTTGTTGAGTCCTAACCTTGTGACTATGTTTGCTTGCTATTCCTCCTTCTCATGGTGCTTGCTCCTATGCAACCAAATTGGTGCCACGTGAAAAATCTTGTGGGTTGTATGTTCAGTAATGGTGCCATGATTAGCAATCTACAGTGCCGCAATGAAACCGAGAGCCCCTGTGGGTGCACACACAAGGCTGTGCTACTCAGCACGCGCTGGTATTGAAGTTCCTAGTCATGATCCATTGCAGAACTACACCGATGTGTTATTTTCATGTGAGCTCTTCCTTGGTTATCTCTCCTTATCTTGTTGAAAGATCTATATGTTGAACCAGATGCAATAGGACTCCCTTCTGAAGTCGTCCAAAGGATAACCTTTGAAGAATAGGTCATTGACAAGAACATAAATAGACTATAGGAGATGGTAGACAAGTGACTCTACTTGACTATCCCTATAATGATGCCAGTGAGCAACTTATGTCATCCTCGTTAGATCAGAAGGCTACACAATATTTAAAGTTGGTCAAGTTATCGGTCGGATGATAAATGGATCGGGATATTATGTGATGTAATAGGTCACCTGGTACTCATGCATTTCCTATCCAAGTTCTCAATCTTTAGGTGCATAAGGATCATGTAGACAAACCGACCTTCTTCGATGTCACCCCTTTTCTACTGACTTCTAGGGTGACTGTCTATTTGTACATCCACTACAATTGTTGCCAGTCAAAAAGAAGTTTTGAAGCTTTTTAAGTGTTCAGAGACAACTACTTAGTTACCAATAGGAAGGTTAATCTCTAGCTAGGTAATGATTCTTTGGTAGCTCCGAAGGCTATGTCTCACAGAACAATGTTAGATGAAGAAACAACAAAGCCGGTCAGCAATGCTAGTACTACTTTCTTCTCCAAGCCCTACATTGTCAAGTCAATTCCATCTTGGACAATCCCATGGGTAGTGCAAGAGGTTGTATCAGCTAAGTAAAGAGCTAGAGAAAGCACGTCCCTAGTCTCGGTCAGCATCATTATGTATATGGTGCTATCAAAGGATTTGTGTAGGACTCTATTGGACAAAGCATAGAAGGGTAATCACATACACTTCCTTATCTTTGCAGGACTATCACTCCATGTGAGGTATGCATTGTGCCCTGCAAGAACACCCCACCAGTTCAATGCTTGTGTATCATCAAGCTGGTGCCTAAATCAACAGTTGAAGTTGTTCCTATGAGGCTTATGAGGAAAACCCTAGCCTCCATTCCTCAGCGAGAAAGCTATC
The DNA here is from genome assembly GCF_019320115.1 of Miscanthus floridulus. Lineage (NCBI taxonomy): Eukaryota > Viridiplantae > Streptophyta > Magnoliopsida > Poales > Poaceae > Miscanthus > Miscanthus floridulus. The sequence goes on along the minus strand of NC_089592.1, from coordinate 51,784,081 downwards.
ACGGTTATAAAGAGAATTAGAGAGTGTAGAACACACTTCCCAATGTGTAAATCAAAGAAAAAGAAGAGCGAGAAATCTATCGAGATTTCATGGCACTAAATTGGTTATTTTTAAGCCAGTGATTAGTGGCTCAAACATGGTTGAATTCACACCAAACTTGGTGATTTCATTCCTCGCTTAAGGTACTTCAATGTCTTAAGCTGGTTTGAGGATTGATGGAGTAAAGCATCAGATTTGAGAGATGTTTTGACAGTCCGGTCACAAAATTTTAGAACAAAGCAGTTTTGGTAGATGAATTGTTTGGATAGTCAAATTGTGTCTGTTTGAGCTGAATTTTGGTCGGTAGTTAAACGGACTCTTGAATATAAATGTCCTACCAAAAATTTGTGCACAATGGAGTAGTAGTTTGCAGGATATGAACTGATTACCGAGAGGTACAAAATCTGTGATTTCTCTACTAACTACTAGCATCCCTCATAGTATTAGGTTGTGTTTGTAGCTCAAGTCATGTTGGCAATGTGATGACTGTTAATACTCTAGATTCCCTAGAGAAGACTCCTTGCACCCCTTTGTGCCTTGCTTTTGTCCTCTCATATCAACAAGGGTGTGTAGTCAAGGTGTTCTACAAGTCAATTTGTGCCTTTTTGAGTCAAAAACAATTAGGAAAAGTGTGAAACAACATATTTTAGATTATGAGTATGAGTTGCTGATTGACATTAGAAAGAAAGCTCCAATGTCAAATGTAGTCCAACAAAGCTAGTTTTTGCTATAGTGCAAGTCAACCCAACTTACTGCACTACTACAACATGAAGGCAAATTGTGCTCAACCTGCTTAGTAGTGTACTGTTTTTCCAGTCGGTGTATACTTGCAACTTTTGTTGACCTTCAGACCTCGCTGTCATCCTTCTTCAGCAAGGATTTCTAAGGAAGACTTGTCCTTTGGTACCTTCCATGTGTTTTACCCAAGAGGTTGCAATAGATTCAACCTAGATAACCGTTGCCACTTGAATACGAGGATTCCCTCAATTAATGATCGTTGAAAACACTGAGTCAAATGAGTTAGCTATTACATTCACCGCTCACTCAATGGACTCAGATAATAAAGTGTTATCATTAGAGAAAGAGAACCTGCACACAAGGAACATTATGTAGTTTTTCATTGGTTGGCATTTGAGTGATCGAACAGGTTATGACCTGGCATAGGTATTGTCTATTGATTACTTAGTTTCTCACAACCTCAGAGGATGCTTACCCCATCTATAATCTCATTCCTTATGAAAGGTTGTACTCAAGCTACTTTGGTAGAGGACTGGTTTTTGAACTTTGTGAATGAACATGGAATCATTGTAATGAGTAGCTTTCCAAAGCTTGTAGTCTAATGCAAGGTTCACATGGTCCATGCTATATTCAATAGGGAATTAGAGATTGTGGGTGATTGGTTTATGCTCCGTAATACTCTCCGGATCCCGAGAACGAAGTGTTGTGCTATCTTGGATTCCACCCAAAGTAACAATGCTTCATGGAAGCCAACGAAGGAAAATTCTTCAGACAAAACTTACTATGGAGAGCAAGTATTAGAAAGTGTCTTGACCAAATTAGCCTCTCTGATAGTCCGAAGTTAAGTAGCCTAAGGCTATCACTGATGTTGGAAAATGGATGACATGTTTCTCTTCCCTTAAAAGTCTTTCGCACCGAATCTCAGGGTGAGATTCTCGTAAGGGGGGAGGGCTGTAACACTCCAGGTGTTTGTCACCAGTTAAGCAATGGGTTTGAGCTCAAACATGACATGTTAAGTGGTGATGTGGGTGCCAAGATCAAATCTACAAGAGTGAGCTCCAACTTAAACTTGGACAACGCACCTTTGCTTACATGTGGACCCTTGTTAAGATTATGCAAGAGTAAGGTTAAACATGCTTATTTCATGTACATTACATCAACATGCATCCATCTTGACTAGTGGAAAAGTTTCATGAAGTTTGGAATCAAGAAGTCACATGAAATAATAAGTTATAATCTTTCTTGGATTGCTTTATTAAGCGAATGGAAATATAGGTCATCAACCAAACCTTGCAACCTAGCTCAAACAACTCTACTTACACTCATGAACAAAAGTTATGAAGGGTTCATGTTGAGCAAGTGGCCAGAAAATGTCTCAATCAGTCTAAACTTCTAATTTAAGTGTTACCGTGATGCTATTTTGACCTCCTCTGGTCGGAACAGCGAGCTCCCAACGATCTTCCCCGTTGAAATCATGTCAAGGACCGTGCGCAACAATTCGATAAAAGGGAAGGGTCTAATTGTGAACCATGGACTCATGTGAATAGTGCTCATGAGGACCTCTTCACTGGAGTTTAATTTGTGTTTACTGCAGGGTCCCCGATGGAAGATCTACATCCCTTTTCTTTAGATTTTTGCAGATTTAGATGATCAACTTTGGAAAATCATAGTAAATTGTAGAAAAACCCTAAAATAGCAAATGATGACTTTTTGGAATACTTGTGAAATTTTCTATGCATTAGATCTATAATATGGCATGATTTAGTTTAAAAATTTTGCTGTAAAAATCAATTTATGCAGTTAGATTTTTTGTACTAGTTGTGTTTTGTCTTTTTCATAACTGTAGTTTTTTGCTCAAATGAATGTGAAATTTTTATGGAGTTCTACTCAGGTGATGGTTGATGTCTGGTAAAAATTTTAGGATTTTAGGCTTGATAGTTTAAGATCTATAAAAATAACAATTGCCCTGTGTTGCTTTGCTTTGATTCTGAATAGGCCTGCATCTTTGAATTTATTGGTTCAGTTAAGTTATGAATCATGACTTGATGACAATACATGAATTGTATTACTTTTCTTAAGCTTTTCAAAAAAGCTAAATAGCATAATTTTTGGTTAAGAAGATTTTTAGTTATTGTTGTTTAAATTTCTGTGGTTGTTTCTGCCAAACCGAGATAGGGGTGCCTTGTTGGTACTGTGGGTCCTTTTTAGTAGTAGAATTAGCTCTAGGTGTTTATAACAAAGTTGTTTAGAATTTTCTAAGATTTCTAAAAAAGTCTAGAACCACATTTATTGGACATGTATAACTCTAGTTATAGCTATTGAAAGTGGCATATAAGATTATGTCCATGTTTTTGATAGAGATGCATTCATTGGATTAATTGACCTTGTTAACTATAGAATTATCTTTAGATGAGGATAAGAAAGTTGTAGGTAACTTCATAATATTTTCAAAAAGTTATGATTCATATTTGTTGGAGGTCTAGAACTCCCGTTATGCTTTTCTAAATTTTCTATCAGTTTTCTATACCACTGCTGTTGGGCTGCATGTGCAGTTTTTCTTGTCCAATTATTTTCATGGTAGAAATTATGTTTCCTGTGGTTGTAGTGAATACCAAAGTTGTATAAAATTTCATGATCTAGCTTATGTTAAATCTTGATGACCATAGGCCTGATAATTTAGGATCTATAGATTTTACAAGTTTATTGTCAGGTTTTGCAAGCTCTCTGTATAGATCTGAATGATTGTGTTGTTTGACCCAACTAAGATTTGAATCATGTCTTGGAGATAATATAACAAGTGTATTGATTTTCATGAGATTTCCTAAATTGTTAAAGATCACTCCTTTTGGTGGTCTAAATCTCCTGTTATAAGCTTGTAAAGTTGCATAGCAGAATTTGTCCAAGTCTGGACAGAGGTGCTCAATTGTGCTTGATTGACCTTGTTAATGGTGGAACCACCTTGTTATGATAATAAACATGTTTTATATAATTTAATAAGATTCCTAGAAGGTCTAGGATCATCCTTGTTTGATGCTTATAACTCCAGTTATGGTTGAAACAAGTCACTGCTGTACTGTTGTCCAGATTCTATGTATGCACTTAAGTTGATTGCCATTCTTGATGTTACTTATGCTTGCTCTAAATTATATGGCCCTAGTTAATTAGTTGGATAGCTATATTAGTGTTGCTCCCACAGCAGCCCTAGCTCTTATGGTGCTCTTCTTAGATTGGTTCTTGATTGATGAATGCTTACAATATCTGAACTTAAAGTTCACTTGTGTGTCATGCCTAATATGCTTGCTATCCCTCTATAATAGGTTGTGTGATGTTTAGTTAAATAACTCTAGGTGCCTATGTCTTGTATGATCTTAGGTTACCTTGAATGCTATTATGTGATGCATCTCATAATACCATTCTTCAGTATTCATGCACTTGCATCTTGCATCTCATCTAGGTACGCTAGATGAACCACGTGAAGGTTGGGATGTTGGAGCCGAACCCGAAGACGGTGTATGGTGGACCTATCCCAAAGGTGGAAGGACTAGACCAGTGCTAGGATGGGAGATGCTCACCAAGTGAGTGCCATGTAACAAACACTAACCTAGTGTTGGATTCTAGGCAAGCTCCGGAGCATTCTAAGCCTCCTATGTTTTTACAAATATCACTTGAGTTCTTTATGTTTGATGCATTAGGTTCTAAGAGTTGATTGGAACCACTTGATGCATAGAACTACCTTGTCTAGAAATATACCTTGAACCCTATGTAGGTCTAGGATCGAATGTATGCTTAGCAATGCTTAGACCGGTAGAAGTCGGGTGATTTCCTGTCACCTGCGAGATATAGGTGGATACCAAAGCATGGTTGGCTATATTTGCTATCATGAAAATAACCATGTGTTAATAATGAATGGAGACCGGGTGGGATGTTGATAGAGAAGCAACAAGACATGGAGGTCTTGGGTGTGGATCTATCCCCGTCTGTGTCGATTAAGGACCATACCGTTGTTGGCACTTTTGATAAGATTGAACGCATGCCTATCACTTAGCTGATCGGATAATTCATTTCGACCGTGAAGCCATGTAGCTCAATTCAGGCCGGGCCCTGCTCTATAAGAGTGCGCACTCTAGATGGAAGTGAGGATGTGTGGGGAGCGGATCAATAGACCATGGGCAAGCATGACCTGAGCGACCTGGTCCAGGACCGTGGGCAGGCATGGCTTGAGCGACCTAGCTACAATCAGTCCCTGATTGTGCGACGCTGGGCGAACCCGTGAAATATGGACCTGAGTTGTACCAAAGGTGACCGAAGACTACCTTGGAGTAGGTATGTCTAGGTTTGTGTTAGGAATAAATTCCCAGCTGGTTGAAATCGATTCGAATCACTGTCTCTCCTGGATAGTGAGAAACTTAGCTAGCCCCAACATCATAATAACTATATTATGGAATGTGATGGTTCAGATAAACATGGAATAACTACACCGGCTATGGTTACTATTGTATGCTATCAAATGATATACCATAGGTTTGGCATAGGTTAGTTGCTAATCTAGAGATGAATAGCTATAATTAACTTGATGACCAAAGTATAATTGTACAACTGAATTAGTCGCATTTTATGCAAAATGTTGTCAAGCTACCTCAACTCATAAAGCCTTGCATACTCTTTGGTGTCACTTTATTTCTGGTTTATGATGGGTAAGTCTAGCTGAGTACATTCGAGTACTCAGGGTTTATCCCACCATGTTGTAGGTAAAGTTCTCGGCCTGCTAAAGATGGTGGCTAACTACTGGTGGGCTCAGTGACTCTATATTTACTTCTCATCTATATGCTTTTATCTGAGGATGTCATTTATGCTAGCAATGTATTTGGAACTTATATTAATGTAAGCATTTGAAAGCTATGTTGTTTTCACTAATCGGTTTTGAAACCCAAACTTATACTATTATTTGTGAACCTATTGGTAATATGATTTCCACTGTAACTCTGTGTATGTGATGTGTATTTGCTTAATCACTGTGATCTTGGTTGTGATATTGATTTACCGAGGTCCTACGTGACAGTCTACGGACTACCAGGTTTATATAAGTGAAAGTATGCGCGTGTCAACGTGTTTGCGGGGACAGCTTGTACTTGATCTTGTATAAATTGGGCGGTTCTGTCACACCAAGGCAATCCTTTTATAGGCAGGCGCTGCCATGGCTGGGTAGCGAATGGCGAGGAGAGGTAGAAGGCCATGTGTAGGGTCAATAGGGGCTCTAGGTTACAGTTTTGGGGCTCGATGTGAGGTCACGGGTGTCTAGGCACTCCTAATTCGAATCCCCTAATGGTCAAGGCAAGGATGGTGGTGTCTGCGGTAGGGGCCACAATAGGTGTGTCAGCATGGCACGATTCGAGTTAGGGCAGGCACAAACATCATGGATCATGGATGTGGCGTGCATCCACGCGTCCATGGCCAATGGCTCGAGCAAGGATGGCTAGCATGGGATGTCAGGGAAGATCCCGCTTGACATCGCTGCTCTACCATGGCGCAAAAGCAGAGAGCAGATGAAGAGGATGACAAGGCAGGCCCACCAATCAACGACAGCAGGAGAAGACGACGTTGGTGTTGGCGTGATGTGGGCATCGGCGTGGGCCACTTCTGCTGGGCCACACGGTCACATGCGCGAGCGAGGCACTATGCCATGGTAGCAGCTAGGCCATGTGGGCGAAGGATGCCGATGGGGTCGTTGACTACGGCTGCTAGGCTGCTTCCCCTATTTCCAATTCTTTCCCCATCCTAATTCCTTTTCTATTTTCTATTGTAAGCCTTGGGCTCCTATGTATGTATACATGTGTTGCCAAGCATGTATACATCCTTATGGGGTCCACTAGGGGTCAACTAGGGTATTAGGGTCAATGTCAAGGGTTGCAACACACACAATGAGTTTAACACAAAAAGTTTAGTTGATTTTATTATATCACATAAAATCAAGAAGAAGAAACTCACAAGTTGTTTAAAATGCAGATGCTCAAACATACTATCTTGGGTTCTACTTGTGCAACTACAAGGGTGGTTTCCTAACATGCACACTCACCATGCTTGGGTTTGTTTAGAAAAAAATTTAAGCTGTGATTTTTGGGTATCTAAAAACCTAGGTTGTTATAGTCCTCCCCCCTCACAGGAATCTCATCTGGAGATTTAAGGTCTGATGTACCTTTCAAAGAGGTAGGGGTAAAGCATCCAAAGTTCCAACTCCTTCGCCAGGTGGCCTCTCGTTTAGTGTGGTTGCTCCACTAAACCTTACACATGGGTATGGTGGTGCTTCTAGTCTCCTTGTTGGCTCTATCAAGTATTTGGATAGGGTGTTCCTTGTACTCTAGAGTGTCCTGAAGGTCTAGTGTCTCTCTGGGTATCTGCTCATCTGGTAGCTTCAAGCACTTGCGTAGCTACGACACATGAAACACTGGGTGAACTCCTATGAATTCTTCAGGCAACTCTAGCTTGTATGACAGCTTGCCAATTCTCTGGCAAATCCGATAACATCCAACGAACCTTGGTGCTAGCTTCCCTTTTACGTGAAATCTAATAGTGCCACGGAGTGGGGAGACCTTGAGATAGACATAGTCCCTGACTTTGAACATAAGATCTTTCCGCCTGTTATCTGCATAACTCTTCTATTGTCTCTGGGCAATCCTTAGATTCTCTTGCACTTGAGTGACTCCTTCCTTGGCATCCTTGATCTTTGCTGGGCCAAAGAATGATCTCTCTCCCACTTCTGACCACATCAGAGGGGTTCTGGACTTTCTACCATATAGGGCTTCGAAAGGTGACATCTTGAGGCTAACCTGGTAGTTGTTGTTGTAGGAGAATTTTGTGTTGGTCAAACTCTTCTCCCAATCTGATCCATACATCAGCACACATGCTCTAAGCATGTCCTCACAGATCTGGTTCACTCCCTTGATCTATCCATCTGTTTGGGGGTGGTAAGCGGTACTGTAATCTAGTCGAGTCCTAATAGCCTTGTGTAGACTCTTCCAGAACTTGGACACACATTGTGTCCCTCAATCGGACACTATACTAACAGGAGCTCCATGGAGTCTAAGAATGTTGTCCACATACAGATCTGCTAACTTCTCGACTTGGTAGTCAATCCTGACTACTACAAAGTGATCTACTGTTGATAGTTCTTAATAACTTTTGGAGGAATTCCGCAAGTTCACAGAACTATCGTGTAGCACTTCGCTCGGTGGGAGTGTCGAATTTATATTTTTCCCACAAGAAGACGGAAGGCTAGAATTTATATTTGTTGTTAGGATTTCTAAGGCAAAGCCTTAGTGTATCCTAGGTAGATAAACAATAGTGGAAGTTGAATGTTAACTACCTAAACTAAACTACTAAACAAGCTACACTAGAGATAGCTAGGTGGGAGAGCAAGCGATTTATCTTTCAGTAACTAAGGGTAAACAAATGACAAGGAGGAATACAGAGGATGGATAAGGTCTGCCAATGAGCCCTATGATTTAATAACTAGGAGAGTTAAATAGCCTACGCACCACACTTAATCTATAAACTTACTACTTCGATCCGAGCTCCAATGAAATGAGATTGAAGCACCCTAACCAGATGGTGGAACCAATACTAACGAATAGCTACTAATTAAGATATAACCCATGATACTAATGCCAAACAATAAGCACCTAAGCTCACTATTGATAAATAATAAAGAACAAGTACTTAAGTACAGCAAAGCAATAATACTAAAATAAAGTACTAGAATAAAGTACTGAATAAAGTAAATGCTAAATAAAAGAATTACAAAAGAGCTATACCAGACCCAGAAGACCCTTCTAGAGTTTGAGAGAAGCTTCGCTCTTGCTCTACTCCAATACTAGACTACTACTCTATAGCTAATGCTAAGCTAGAAAGCTAAGAGAAGCTTGGAGAGCTTGGAATTGAATGGGACACTTCACCACCGAGCTCCGCACCCCTATTTATAGTGTAGAGTGAGGGGGTACTTGTAGGCAGCCAGGAGGTCAATGGCCATAGGGGGGCACTAGGGCGGCGGCTAAGGGGTGCCGCACAACCCTTAGATGCACCGCTTCTTAATCATAGCGCTGTGGTTGGCTCCCAATGGCAGTTACATGGATAGCACATGTCAAAATTTGGGCAGTAATGTGATTCCAACATCGGTTGGAGGCTCCCAAGCCTATGACAATGGGCCCATGGATACATGGCCTCTTCATCATGGCCATTGATGCAAACTGACCTTAAATCAACACATGGGAGAGCTTGTGGAGCAGCTCCTACGGATCGGTGATGTGGCCAGTGCCAAAGTGGCACTTGGGGGGCAAGGCGGCACCCTTGTGGGACCGCCAGTGGGCCCAAGTGGGTCCAAGGCCTCCTGCCACATCCACGTGCCTCCATGTGTCCATATTTGTCATCTTTTTGCTTATTTTTGCTTAAATTTCATGCATACAAATAATTCTACAAGCACAAGTAGAACTAGGTGAATTATAAACAAAATTCTACACATGTGATGATGATTTACCTGACTTTGTCATGCTTTTGGTGGAATGTTGATGGTCAAAACTAGTGTTAGTGACCGTGAACAAGCTCCCCCAAGCTACCCCTTTGCTATCCTCAGCAAAGATGTCGGTTTAGCATGGAATAGGTGTTGGATTAAGAGTTGCTACTATGTAATGCCCTACAGAAGCTTATATACGAACATATACTATCTCTTGAGTTAAACATGTTAGCACTTAGAAATTCACCATCAGTCTTAGCAATGTGGGACTTATAGCTTTCACCTTGACACAAGAAATTGCAAGAATGTGTAGATAGATAGATACTTTTTTCCTACTTTGGTTTAGCTCAAACTTCCTAGAGGTTTTCAATATATTTTGAAAAGGAAACTTGCTTAAATTCCTTAGATGGTACACCCAAGTCACTCAATGGTGTTTGAAATCTTACCAAGGCCATGGGTCTTAGCCTTAATTTCTATCCTAAAGATTATGTGGAGCTCAAGGTAGGGGATAAAAGCATATCCTACTTGAATTAAACATATTGCTAAGTAAAACACTTAGGATCACTAGGAGCAACAAATCATACTAATTGATCAAGATGTGCATGTATGTGGTATATTGTGTGGAAGTGGTACTCCTTTGAGAAGTTTTCCTTCTCTAGCTTCTTTTTGAGAGGACATGGCTACTCTTTTTTTTCTCTCTCTTCTTTTTTGGAACTAGAGCTTTTTACTCTTTATTCTCTCTCACTTTTTTTTCTATAGCCCATGCCTCTCTTTTGATGTAAGATAGCTAGAAAGGTAACTTTGATTCTCATAGATCAATAATGAATGGAAAGCATATGCGGTTGCACATTCCTAGTGTAGGAATATCATAAGTATGTGGGTGTACGTGATCTTGATCAAAAAGCATGACAAGTTTCTCTACTCAGATCAACAAGGCTTGAAAAAGCTCAAAACAAACAAGCAGCTTTTATAGTGGCTTTATCATGTATGAATGAATATGTATTTGGCTTTGGTAGGAATTTATCACCATTGAGGAACTTCTAGCAAGAGAATTTTAGCATTTTGCAAAACAAATCTCTAGGTTGTTTTTACCATTCCTCAGATAAGTTCAAAGATTTACTCTAATCTTGGCTACAACATTTCTCACAAGAACTTATACTTGGTTCTAGCATTTGCAACCCACGAAAGCATTCAACTTAAGATGAACTCTAAGTAATTATGCTCAAAACTTAAGAAGTATAAGGTTGTGTGACAAGCTTTTCCAAAGTATCACAGAGCAACTATTCATCATCTCTGAATAAATTATCATCATTTTATTAGAGCTGAGTTTCTTTTAAGATAAATTTCAAGGCACTCCTCTCTACATTCTATGATCATGAATATTGACATGTAAAAGAAACATGAATGTAAAGAGAGGGTTTAAGATTTTTCATACCTGAATGGGGAGAGATATCTCCCCCAAGCTTGCCTTTTGCATAGGTTGGAATGTCTTCTGGCGACTCTTTTGATTCTTTCTTTATTGACTAACTAATACTACTAGAATGCATAAATGACTAAATAACCTATTACTACTAGATAACTTATTCCGTATGACTACTACTAAATATTATTATTTATTTTTATTTATTTATGCAAACCCTATCCTAACATGCATAGCTACTACAGAACTTTATTTATTAACCTAGAGTAGCTTAATGCAACTAACTAATCATGTAATGCAAAGCAAATTTGTTGAAAATTTAAATATGAGATGCAACTAATGAAATGCGATAAATATGCAAGGGAATAGAAGATTTACCTATTTGATGGGCTCAAGATCATTCTTCCTTGAGCAGGGGATGTTTCCTCTTGTTCCACCTCGGTGGCCTTGTCAGGATCAAGGGATGATGAGTTTGAGGATGGATCTTTTTTTACACCAGCTCTTTCTATTCTTCTTCTTGTTGATAGGCTTCTTCAGCTCTTCAATCGACTTTAGTTTTTCATCTTGATTGTCTTCGAATGCTTCTTCTTTTCCTGTTTCTCATCAAAGAGGGGTTGTCCAGAGGCAAAAGCAAAATTTCTATTCTTCAAGTAAAGTGGAATTGGATTTGCCCAGAAGCCACATATATGCAAGCATTTGCAGTATTAAGGAAAGGACGACCAAGGATTAAAGGCGTATCCTCAACGTTGCCCATGTCTAAGATCATAAAACCTATAGGAGCATAAGCACTCCTAACTTTAACTAATAAATCAGTGGTCACTCCCTCGAGATAATAGATAGATTGATCAGCTAGCTATAGGTAAACTAAGGTTGAAGCTATGGGAGTCAAACAATCTATCATAAGTTTCCTTAAACATAATGTTAACACTAGACCCTAGATCACAAATGGCATTATGAAAAGTGTGGGGTTCTATGGAGCAAGTAATGATGGGGTTCCCAGGATCACCTTTCTTAATGTTGGCGGTCTCTATCGATCAAATCCTATCGCCAAATAAGTCACAAAAAGAGGAGAAATTAGCAATCTTAATCACATATGCATTTACTATTAATCAAGTTCCACATGTATTTGGAGAACATTATTTTGTAGGTCACAAACACAAATACATGGAATAATTTACCGAAAGGCGCTTTTTGACGCTAATTTACGTAAAGGAACAAGGGAGACGCCCATCAAATCAATTCAAATGGGGCAAAACCCCACAGGGAAGCAATCCTGGTCTAGCCCATGGCCTACCAGGCGAAGGCAATGGCGAGACGCCATGGTCAAGGGGTGGCCAGCCCCTAGGGCGTCCGACCCCTTGCTGGTGTTGCTCAGCCCCTCCTTGCTGTGGCGGTGGCATGGCTCCATGCTAAGGCGGTGGGAGCTGGTCCTTGTGCCAATTATAGCTCATACCACTGCCTATGCTCCTGTATAAGTAGAGGGGTACCCCCCTCTCTAAAGACACACCCATTGAGCAACACCTCACTCTCTACTCTCTTTAGTTTTACCTTTTAGTTGTATTAGAACATGGCAAAGCCACCTTGGAGGGCTTGGCTCCTTGGAAGAAGAGATTCTTGGTATGAATATCAATATGGGTTCTTCCAAAGTCATGTCTTCACTTTATTACTGTCATACTTATGAACTAGAATATAGTTATTGTATTATGATCTTGATATATGAACTAGTGCAGAGTTTATATGTCATGAGAATAGCACACTTAACTTTATGCTTAAACAATCATATAACTTATATAATTAGAATTAGAGCTAAGTTGAGGTGGTGATTCATCGTGCCATCAGGTGTGCCCATGTTCTTTACTTATCGATCCACAGGGTCAGGGACTTGAGGGAATTTGGATAGTTTCTGTATACAGAAGTGTGGTGCTTGGGTAAGGAAAGACAGGTGAATGCATTGTCCTTCTCTCCGGTTGAGGGGTAGGTGGTAGGTGGTGATAGCCCTATCCGTCCTTCGTAATCATCCATGTTCGTTTAGGGTGTAGGAGTCTAAATTATCACATGAGGTTGCTGGCAGACCAGTACTCGGTGGCCTCCTGACCTGCTTCACACTTAGCCCTAAAACTAATTATGTAATTTTGTATGATTATCAACTAATCTTTGTATGACTACACTAGACCAATGCCTGCTCGACTTAGGATTTGTCGGTGTTTCGAACAAACACTAGCTAGTAAATTTGTGATTATTGCACATTAGGCCCGGATGGTGCACTAAAGGACACGAGGTTTATACTAGTTCAGGCAGAACGTCCCTACATCCAGTTTGCTGCTGCTGCTCGTGTTATTAGTACCAAAAATGGTTTGTAGTAGGGGGTACAAAATAGTTGAGAGAGGGACAAGTCCCAAGTCTCTGATGGAATGATCGAAAAGGTTGCCAGGAGCTTGGTCGCTGCTCAGCTATGTATGCCGTGTCATGTGTGTTCAACTTGTCCATCAAGAGTCGGTCCCCCTTGTTGGAGGAAGCACGCCCCCTTTTATAGACGAAGGGGACGGCTTTACAAGTGAGAGGGAAAGGGTGCGTATGCTACCGAGCCTTGTTGTCCATGTCTACCGAGCCATGTTGCCCATACCGGCGGGTACCAGATAATGGTAGGCGCCTACAACACTATCGATGTCACTGTAGAATGTTAGGGTGGCTGCAGAGTACTGCTCTACGTAGGGTATGGTCTCTGGAACAGTGGTTTTGAATTGTGAGCCTTGCCTTTCCTTTCTCCGCATGTCTTCTAGTTCCTACGAGCCCCGGTCGAAGGGACACGGGGTTGGAGTCGGAAGTAGCACTTTGGGCAAGGCCTTCTGATCGGAAAGGGCATCCGGAAGCGGCTGGAGGCCGAAACGAGTGCTCCAATCGAAGTGGTGGGCCCAAGGAGCCGTCGAGCGGGCACTGTTCCTTTTAGACCATGGCGTGGTGATAGTACATCCGTTGCTGTAGAGGGCGCAAGTCTCTTCCTATACTGTAGTGGTTGTCGTATGCCTGTGTCGGGTTCCATGTCTGAGGGCTGAAGGTGGCGCCTACAACACTATTCAGACTCTATAATGCCGGAATGGTCTAAAGTGCCCATCCCATCGTATCCTGTGGTACCTTCCTGTAGGTGTGTAGGACATGGTCCTCGGTATGGCGGTTGACTCGAATGTCATGTCGTACCCTGTGCTCATCCTTATGAAGGTGCAGGGCGTACTTGTTGGGTGAGGTGGAGTCTGCCCTCAGCCATCAGGTGAGGCGGAGCCCACCCTCAGACGTCGAGCAAGGCAGAGCCCACCCTCAAACATCGGGCAAGGCGGAGCCTGCCCCCAGATGTTGGGCGAGGCGGACCCAGCCCTCAGGGGTCAAGCGAGGCGGAGCCTACCCTCAGGGGTCAGGCAAGGTGGAGCTAGCCCTCGGGGGTCGGGCGAGGCAGACCCAATCTTCCATCGTTCGGGCAAGAAGCATAGTAGCGCTCTTGTCTAACCGGAAGCGTCAATGTTCGATGGTTATTAGTTCCACCTCATTGGGTACCCTGGTATTAGGCCCCCGATAGTAGCCCCTGAGCCCTCGGGTGATTCGAGTAGAATCGCCCGGGGGGTATTTTGATTTGCCAGAGGGTGCACGCGAGCGCACCCGATAGGTGTAGCCCCCGAGCCCTCAGGTGATTTGGGTAGAAATGCCCGGGGGTGCTTCGAACCCTTCGCGGGCAAGGCTATGAGGTTTGGTTTTGTCAACCGGAAAGCTTTAAGGGAACCCTGGTGTCCCGTTCGCAGGGATTTTGTCTAGGGTCAGCCTGGCTGGGCCTCGACTTCGGATTGAGGCCCTATGGATGCTCATGTACCTAGGTCCTAGTTGCTTACGAGCCCATCCTCTGTTGGGTTGGTCGTTGAGACCATTGGGCCGATCCCTAGACGTTCTAGGCCCAGGTGGGCCAGAGAAGGAGCATTCTGACCCATATCCCCTCTATGGGAAAGGTGTTCGGTCTGCTTGGGAAGGCGAACCGTCCAGCATGGTTTTGGTGGGAAAGGATAGGGATCGCGGGCGCGTATCCCATGAAGTGACGCAGCGGTGCACGTGGTAGGCTCGGAGATCGAGGTGGACGGTTGTTCTTCTCACTTCTGTTGCCCCTATAAAACCATGGGGTTCGCCCCTAGGGTTCCATATTCCACCTCCTCGCCTTCATGTCTGAGTCTTCCGCCGTCAATCACCTTAGCCTCCTACGTTCGTAATGCCGCCATTGAACTCATGCCCGCGTTGCAGCCATAGTCGAGCTCGCACCCACCTTTTTTCCCGATGTCTTAATGGAGCTGTGGGGCAGATCCAGCATTACCCCTTGGCATTTGGAGGGCCTCATCCATTGTAGCCTCCTCCGTCCATCGACCGCTGCTGAGGGGTGGCTGCTCCCTGGTGATGAGGACGAGCCATCACCGCCCAAAGGGTATGTCATGTCCTTTGCTATCTTCCATGAGCGGGGATTCACCGTACCTACGCATAGATTTCTTCAAGGGCTGTTGGATTACTACTAGGTGGAGTTGCAGCATCTTACTCCTAATGGGGTCCAACATATGGTGGCATTTGTTGCCCTGTGTGAAGGTTTCCTTGGGATTGATCCCCACTTCGATTTGTGGTGGCACTTCTTCACTATCAGCCTGTTGAAGAGGTGGGTTGGGGGAAGGAGGTGAGTGTGCTAATGGGATGTGCTAGCATTCATCTATGCCATACCTAGTCGAGTGGCTACCCACTGACGCGTCTATCGACCTCCAACAAGGGGCGGCATTCATAGTGGTTTTACGTCAGGGATGACGTGAATGCCCCCCTGCTAAAGTATTCTAGGCACCTCATTGAAGAGGCCCCGGAGTCGTGGAAGTGGGGCGTCCTGACCAAGGAGAAGAAGCACATCACCGACCTGCTCGCCGCCCTCCACGCTCTAAAGAACCAGGGCGTGAAGGGGTCAGGGATCATTGGCACCTACCATGCAAGGAGGGTGGCGCCGCTAATGGCGCGCGCTTCCCCTGCATCGGATGGTGCTTGGAGTGTCATTTGAAGGGACGGTGCTCGTCGATGAAGCGCTTCCTCCCTCTGAGGTGGCGCAGCGCATCAAGGAGGCGATAGAGCCTTCGAAGGACTTCGTTGGAACCAAGGCAAGTATAGCATGGCCTAACCTTGAGTCCTATTCACTTTAATCATCACTCATGTTCGCATGTCTAAATTTGATAACCATAAGGACATCCTAGTTATTTGATGACATGTTCCCTTGACTCCCTTGGGTTAATTGCATATGGTAGATTGCTAGTGCTCTAACAACTAATGGTCTCTAACAATGGGTTAATGGTCTATTGGACTAAAGGTAATGTTTATAATAATAGATACATAGGGCGAAGGAGCAAATGACTTTCGATCATGTTGCTCTCGCCCTCCATAAGGACTTATCTGTCGACAAAAAGCTGGGACTAATAGTGCAACCATGAGATCATATGGCTCTGACTTTAGCTTAGTAATAGGACCTTTTCTAGCTGTTAGAGGTTACCTTTATGGCACAAAAGGGGCTTGCCACGTGGGTATAGGGCTGCCTCTGTTCCTATGTGCATAGCCATGATGGATATGTGCCATAGGAAAGGGGGGTTCCTACATCTGCCTACCGAGGAAACCTAGGCCCTAACTTGTTAGAGAAACCTATGAAATGGCTTCATAGTGTACCCTGCCCGCCTCACCTTGGCAGTGACATGGGAGTAATTAACCCGGCATATGGGAACGACGACTCGTGGTGAATGTGCACCACCTCTGCAGAGGGTTACAAACTATTATAACAGCCATGCTCATGGTCACGAGCTGGCCCGGAAAACTCACAAATAATTGTTTATTCATTGTGGTTCATTTATGATGGTATATGATGATAATATGATGCAAATGATTCTGATATCTGATTATGTGGGTATAAATGGGAGCTTAAGCATAACTTGATAATACTTGAAAATAAAATCTTGACCTACTAAAAGTGCTAACTACAGTAAACCAGTGTCATCCTTTTTGAGCTTCATAACCCATGCTATCTTGTTAAATGGGAAGTACTTACGCTTGTTTACTTTATATTTGGATAAAAATCCTAGATGGGTAACATATGACAACGGGTATGAGGAGTTTCTGAGGATTATTAGGCTTGTGGTCAACAAGTTGACCTTCCCTGTGATGGAGTTCCATGAGAGAGTTATCATTTTATCTTCCTTTGTGTTGTGTGAGACTATGTGTTGTTATTAAACGTGATGTAAGATACACCGTGATGATACTTTTTTTAATTTGTCAACTTGTGTGTGTGACTGATCCCTGGGCACACATGAGTTTAGTGCATTCAATTTTATCCTTAAAATTGGGTGTGACATCTGCGGTGACGTGACGGTCCTGAGGGAGCTTAGCGGCTTGCTGCTATGGCGGATATGGGTCTCGAAAGGGCCCTAGGGCAAGCCAACTACGCAGTGGGGCTCGCAGGGTGACGGCGAACATCATCGGCCCTCCTTGTCTCACGAGGTGGCCAGATCTGAGAACACTCGTGGGATGGCAGCGCTCTAGTGCGCGGCCGTGTCGGCAAGGTGGACACTAACAAGGCTTTGAGGCATTCTATGGCTAAAAGGCAGTGACTTTACGCATCACAACAACAAGGTGGTCTCACCCACGGGGGTTCATGAACCTCTATCGGGTCGAGGTGGCTGAAATAGGGCTACACCACGGTAGGGTCTAGCCATGGCGAGCGTGGTGGGCACATCGTGGTGGTGTTGGCATTCCGAGCATCGATGGCTCGGCAAGGCTGCGCCTTGGCTCATGTGCATGTGTGCGCGCGTGCAACGCGATGCTACGACAAAGGTCCAGCCTTTGGTCCTCCCAAGGGGGAGAACATGGCGGAGCAACCATGGCGAGTCCACGGTGGAGAACGAAGACGACATGGATGGGCTCACTGTGGTGGTGGGGTAGCTTGGATGGTGGTGCGATGACGAGTCATGGCCGTGGTGACATGAAGCAGTGCCATGCTGAGCCACAATGAGGAAGAAGATTGATCAGCGTCGTCCTCATCTCTGGTTACCATGAACGGCTCCAGCGGCATGGTCCTCCTTCTCCCTTTTCTTCCACTCGGTGCAGGTCGTGGGTTGCCACAAAGTGGCGGTGGGGGTGAAGGAAGGGTGCTAGGGCTCCAGGTGTAACACCCAAGGTGTTTTTCACCAGTTCAGCAATGGGTTTGGGTTCAAACATGACATGTTAAGTGGTGATGAGGGTGTCAAGATCAAATCTACAAGAGTGAGCTCCAACTTAAACTTGAACAACGCACCTTTGCTTACATGTGGACCCTTGTTAAGATTATGCAAGAGTAAGGTTAAATATGCTTATTTCATGTACATTACATCAACATGCATCCATCTTGACCAGTGGAAAAGTTTCATGAAGTTTGGAATCAAGAAGTCACATGAAATGATAAGTTATAATCTTTCTTGGATTGCTTTATTAAGCGAATGGAATTATAGGTCATCAACCAAACCTTGTAACCTATCTCAAAACAACTCTACTTATACTCATTAACAAAAGTTATGAAGGGTTCATGTTGAGCAAGTGGCCAGAAAATGCCTTAATCTGTCTAAAATTCTAATTTAAGTGTTACCGTGATGCTATTTTGACCGGTGTTGACCAATTGCTTACATTGCTTGCATGGAGTTGCACCTTAAATAAAAGTTGAAGATTGAGTGGAGTAGAACAAACTTTGTTTTTGGACCAAGAGCTAGATCAACTTGGAACTAAGTCAAACCGAGCCTCAAACTTTGAATGTGCAGCTGTTTTCAGTACTTGGCATCTCGCGTTCGTGTGATTTGGTTAAGCAACATGATCGGGTCCCAAAATAAAAGTTGGAGTATACATTGTGGAGAAGAGCGTGCAAAAGGATGGCACTCGTTTGACTTTGTTTGACCATCAATTGGGACTTTTGTTCATCGCTGTCAACGCGTTGACACTATCAATTTGGAGCCTAATTACCCGCTGATCCAGAGGTCTAATGACTTGGCACCTTAAATAAGAACTGTAGAGCGTCAGGAGAGCAACAAACTTCATTTAAGTACCGTTCACTAATTAGGCCCATAGACAGCCCAAAATGGCTTCCCTCCGTGGCCACTTCGCTGCCCGCCAGGTGTTCATCGAATTGACGTTGTGGCGTCCATGCAGGGTAGCAGCGCCCTACCTTGCCACCACTCACCCCTACCATCTCCCTACCTCATGTGGAGCACCTGAGCCTCTCTTGGCCTCCATCACTCACTTTCCGCTCTCCCATCTCTCTTCCTTGCTCTCTCTCGGCCCTCCTCCATGGCCGAGCTCCGAGTTTGCCAGAGCCACGGCCGTTCCCGCCGCTCCTAGCCTCCTCATTCCCTATGAGCACCACCATCAACTTTGCCTCCATCTCCTTTTGGTGGTCTAAATCTCCTGTTATAAGCTTGTAAAGTTGCATAGCAGAATCTATACAAGTCTGGACAGAGGTGCTCAATTGTGCTTGATTGACCTTGTTAATAGTGAAATCACCTTGTGATGATAATAAACATGTTTTAGATAATTTAATAAGATTCCTATAAAGTCTAGGATCATCCTTGTTTGATACTTATAACTCTAGTTATGGTTGAAACAAGTCACTGCTGTACTGCTGTCCAGATTCTGTGTATGCACTTAGGTTGATTGCCATTCTTGATGTTACTTATGCATGCTCTAAATTGTATGGTCCTAGTTAATTAGTTGGATAGCTATATTAGTGTTTCTCCCACAGCAGCCCTAGCTCTTATTGTGCTCTTCTTAGATTGGTTCTTGATTGATTAATGCTTACAATATCTGAACTTAAAGTTCACTTGTGTGCCATGCCTAATATGCTTGCTATCCCTCTATAATAGGTTGTGTGATATTTAGTTAAATAACTCTAAGTGCCTATGTCTTGTATGATCTTAGGTTGCCTTGAATGCTATTATGTGATGCATCTCATATTACCATTCTTCATATTCATGCACTTGCATCTTGCATCTTATCTAGGTACGCTAGATGAACCACGTGAAGGTCAGGATGTTGGAGCCGAACTTGAAGACGGTGTATGGTGGACCTATCCCAAAGGTGGAAGGACTGGACCAGTGCTAGGACGGGAGATGCTCACCAAATGAGTGTCGTCTAACAAACACTAACCTAGTGTTGGATTCTAGGTAAGCCCCGGAGCATTCTAAGCCTCCTATGTTTTTACAAATATCACTAGAGTTCTTTATGTTTGATGCATTAGGTTATAAGAGTTGATTGGAACCACTTGATGCATAGAACTACCTTGTCCAGAAATGTACCTTGAACCCTATGTAGGTCTAGGATCGAATGTATGCTTAGCAATGCTTAGACCAGTAGAAGTCGGGTGATTTCCTGTCACCTATGAGATATAGGTGGACACAAAAGCACGGTTGGCTATATTTGCTATCGTGAAAATAACTATGTGTTAATAATGAATGGAGACTGGGCGGGATGTCGATAGAGAAGCAACAAGACATGGAGGTCTTGGGTGTGGATCTATCCCCGTCTATGTTGATTAAGGACCGTACCATTGTTGGCACTTTTAACAAGATTGAACGCATGTCTATCACTTAGATGGCCAGATAACTCATTCCAACCGCTAAGCCGAGTAGCTCAACTCAGGCTAGGCCCCGCTCTATAAGAGTGCGCACTCTGGATGGAAGTAAGGATGTGTGGAGAGCGGATCAATAGACCGTGGGCAAGAATGACCTGAGCGACCTGGTCTAGGACCGTGGGCAGGCATGGCTTGAGCGACCTGGCTACCGTTAGTCCTTGATTGTGTGGCGCTAGGCAAACCCGTGAAATATGGACCTGAGTTGTACCAAAGGTGACCTAAGACTACCTTGGCGTAGGTATGTCTGGGTTTGTGTTAGGAATAAATTCCCAACTGGTTGAAATCGATTTGAATCGCCGTCTCTCCTAGACAGTGAGAAACTTGGCTAGCCCCAACATCGTAGTAATTGTATTATGGAATGTGATGGTTCGGATAAACATGGAATTACTACACCGGCTATGGTTACTATTGTATGCTATCAAATAATATACCACGTGTTTGTCACAGGTTAGTTGCTAATCTAGAGATGAATAACTATAATTAACTTGATGACCAAAGTATAACTGTACAACAGAATTAGTCATGTTTTATGCAAAATATTGTTAAGCTACCTCCACTCATAAAGCCTTGCATACTCTTTGGTGTCACTTTATTTCTAGTTTATGATGAGTAAGTCTAGTTGAGTACATTCAAGTACTCAGGGTTTATCCCACCATGTTGCAGGTAAAGTTCTTGGCCTGCTGAAGATGGTGGCTAACCGTCGGTGGGCTCGGTGACTCTATATTTACTTCTCATCTATATGCTTTTATCTGAGAATGTCACTTATGCTAGCAATGTATTTAGACCTTATATTAATATAAGCATCTGAAAGCTATGTTGTTTTCACTAATTGGTTTTGAAACCCAAACTTGTACTATTATTTATGAACCTATTGGTAATATGATTTCTGCTGCAACTCTGTGTATGTGATGTGTATTTGCTTAATCACACGATCTTGGTTGTGATATTGATTTATCGAGGTCCTGCGTGACACTTGGTGGACTACCGGGTTCATATAAGTGAAAGTATGCGCGTGTCAACGTGTTAGCGAGGACAACCATACTTGATCTTGTATAAATTGGGCAGTTCTGTTACAGCTGGTATCAGAGCAAGATTAAGCATAATACTGTCATGTACATAGTTTTAAAAAAACAAAGTTTTGTTTTAAAAAGTCTATTTGACTAAAACTTTAGCCACAGGCAAATTTGTCAAAACTAATTTGCCACACTATGCTAGTGACATCCTCCTTTATGCCGAGTTAAGGACTATTTGGTGGCTATCCAAGTACTAACTATGGGGATGTACTTTATTGCAATTTTTACTTTTGTCGTCCATACGGCGTGCTATTGTATGGATGCCATTAGCTTGAATGGTAATGTATGGATCACTATGCCTCTACGCCTAGGTAAGAAGGTAAGTTGATGAGTGGCATGACCGCAAGATGTGAGTGTGTGGTCAAAGGGGAGAGCTAGCTTTGATACGACTGTATACACAGGCTTGCATGTGTGTATGGCGCGTATTTAATTGTGGGTAGCAATTTTAATGATCAGGTAGTTTTGATACAGAAGTATATATATGGGTATATATAGAAGTATTTAGCTTGCAACCTAGAGCCCAGACTTTCATTTTTGCATATATAATTGTGGGGTTGGGCTAAAATGAAATCCTTCTATAGGTACGCTATCCACTAATGCGTAGATTGAATGTAGTTGACAACTAGCTATATGTCGAGAGAGTATGTGTTATGCCACCAACATAGAACATGATTGCCGCCTTAGGCTAGCAATTTTGTGTGGCCGAATAGGATGGTCATGCATCATGATTGTGCTTGTGCATAAATATGCTTCCCTCACTTTGCTCTAACACTAAGTAACTTGTGATCAATGTGATGTTACTATCTTCTCTATGTGAAGCTAGACAAAATGCCTTGTTCCATGCCGCTTGAATAGTTGTGCTTGAAGATAGTGTGTGATTAGCTTTGCCTTGTATGTTTGCTTCCAAAGGAAATAAAAGATAACAATACCTTATCACCATGTTTGCATGATATGTGTAGTGGTGTTGCTGTTGGTGACTACTTGTTAGGTGCAAGCTTTGTGCTTAGTAATAGTCGCTTAAGCTAATTGGATTGTGTATTTTGAAATGCTTGCTTAAGTCCATGATGTATGTGTGGATGCTCGTTATCTAGGTAGTACCATAGCTATCACCCTTTTTGCCCTCGGTAAACATATGAATGTTTAAGAGCGCTATCCTAGAACAACGTTCAAGTTTTGATAGCCTCATGGTTGTCGTCTCTAATTAAGTTCTCTCTTAGGAGCTTGAGCCTGTACATGTGGTTGTTAGCCCTTGAGCGTTATGCTACGAAGACCTTTATCCATGCCTTTGCTTGACCTTAGGCCCAAGCTTAGTTCCCTTGAATGCTTGCATGTGTCGTGGTTGTCCCACTCCTATGTGGGAGGACCCTGCTCAAAAATCCTTGTCGGACCTCATTGCTCCTTCTCCTATAAATGATCTGGTGCAATGCTAATCGCTACCTACCCTAGCTTTGAAACCTTTTTCTCATAGATCATGTCATTGTTTTATCAACTGTATCCATAGTCAGAGCTTTGGCTCTGTCCCTTGAACCCCATTTATTTTGCCTCCAACACTTTCAAGTCTCTAGATGTTTATCAGTCTTGATCTCATGTTGCTGCTCGGTGAGACCAAATCTCATGTTAATCTTTATCTGGTAATCACTTTGGTGAACACAAGGCGTATATGGAAATTAGGCAAGAGTCCCCTAGTCAGTTGTCTTCGACAATTAAGCTATGTTCTCTTGCGCAATGTTTTGATCTTCGGATCACATCCTTGTTGAGTCCTAACCTTGTGACTATGTTTGCTTGCTATTCCTCCTTCTCATGGTGCTTGCTCCTATGCAACCAAATTGGTGCCACGTGAAAAATCTTGTGGGTTGTATGTTCAGTAATGGTGCCATGATTAGCAATCTACAGTGCCGCAATGAAACCGAGAGCCCCTGTGGGTGCACACACAAGGCTGTGCTACTCAGCACGCGCTGGTATTGAAGTTCCTAGTCATGATCCATTGCAGAACTACACCAATGTGTTATTTTCATGTGAGCTCTTCCTTGGTTATCTCTCCTTATCTTGTTGAAAGATCTATATGTTGAACCAGATGCAATAGGACTCCCTTCTGAAGTCGTCCAAAGGATAACCTTTGAAGAATAGGTCATTGACAAGAACATAAATAGACTATAGGAGATGGTAGACAAGTGACTCTACTTGACTATCCCTATAATGATGCCAGTGAGCAACTTATGTCATCCTCGTTAGATCAGAAGGCTACACAATATTTAAAGTTGGTCAAGTTATCGGTCGGATGATAAATGGATCGGGATATTATGTGATGTAATAGGTCACCTGGTACTCATGCATTTCCTATCCAAGTTCTCAATCTTTAGGTGCATAAGGATCATGTAGACAAACCGACCTTCTTCGATGTCACCCCTTTTCTACTGACTTCTAGGGTGACTGTCTATTTGTACATCCACTACAATTGTTGCCATCAAAAAGAAATTTTGAAGCTTTTTAAGTGTTCAGAGACAACTACTTAGTTACCAATAGGAAGGTTAATCTCTAGCTAGGTAATGATTCTTTGGTAGCTCCGAAGGCTATGTCTCACAGAACAATGTTAGATGAAGAAACAACAAAGCCGGTCAGCAATGCTAGTACTACTTTCTTCTCCAAGCCCTACATCGTCAAGTCAATTCCATCTTGGACAATCCCATGGGTAGTGCAAGAGGTTGTATCAGCTAAGTAAAGAGCTAGAGAAAGCACGTCCCTAGTCTCGGTCAGCATCATTATGTATATGGTGCTATCAAAGGATTTGTGTAGGACTCTATTGGACAAAGCATAGAAGGGTAATCACATACACTTCCTTATCTTTGCAGGACTATCACTCCATGTGAGGTATGCATTGTGCCCTGCAAGAACACCCCACCAGTTCAATGCTTGTGTATCATCAAGCTGGTGCCTAAATCAACAGTTGAAGTTGTTCCTATGAGGCTTATGAGGAAAACCCTAGCCTCCATCCTCAGCGAGAAAGCTATCACGGTTATAAAGAGAATTAGAGAGTGTAGAACACACTTCCCAATGTGTAAATCAAAGAAAAAGAAGAGCGAGAAATCTATCGAGATTTCATGGCACTAAATTGGTTATTTTTAAGCCAGTGATTAGTGGCTCAAACATGGTTGAATTCACACCAAACTTGGTGATTTCATTCCTCGCTTAAGGTACTTCAATGTCTTAAGCTGGTTTGAGGATTGATGGAGTAAAGCATCAGATTTGAGAGATGTTTTGACAGTCCGGTCACAAAATTTTAGAACAAAGCAGTTTTGGTAGATGAATTGTTTGGATAGTCAAATTGTGTCTGTTTGAGCTGAATTTTGGTCGGTAGTTAAACGACTCTTGAATATAAATGCCTACCAAAAATTTGTGCACAATGGAGTAGTAGTTTGCAGGATATGAACTGATTACCGAGAGGTACAAAATCTGTGATTTCTCTGCTAACTACTAGCATCCCTCATAGTATTAGGTTGTGTTTGTAGCTCAAGTCATGTTGGCAATGTGATGACTGTTAATACTCTAGATTCCCTAGAGAAGACTCCTTGCACCCCTTTGTGCCTTGCTTTTGTCCTCTCATATCAACAAGGGTGTGTAGTCAAGGTGTTCTACAAGTCAATTTGTGCCTTTTTGAGTCAAAAACAATTGGAAAAGTGTGAAACAACATATTTTAGATTATGAGTATGAGTTGCTGATTGACATTAGAAAGAAAGCTCCAATGTCAAATGTAGTCCAACAAAGCTAGTTTTTGCTATAGTGCAAGTCAACCCAACTTACTGCACTACTACAACATGAAGGCAAATTGTGCTCAACCTGCTTAGTAGTGTACTGTTTTTCCAGTCGGTGTATACTTGCAACTTTTGTTGACCTTCAGACCTCGCTGTCATCCTTCTTCAGCAAGGATTTCTAAGGAAGACTTGTCCTTTGGTACCTTCCATGTGTTTTACCCAAGAGGTTGCAATAGATTCAACCTAGATAACCGTTGCCACTTGAATACGAGGATTCCCTCAATTAATGATCGTTGAAAACACTGAGTCAAATGAGTTAGCTATTACATTCACCGCTCACTCAATGGACTCAGATAATAAAGTGTTATCATTAGAGAAAGAGAACTGCACACAAGGAACATTATGTAGTTTTTCATTGGTTGGCATTTGAGTGATCGAACGGTTATGACCGGCATAGGTATTGTCTGTTGATTACTTAGTTTCTCACAACCTCAGAGGATGCTTACCCCATCTATAATCTCATTCCTTATGAAAGGTTGTACTCAAGCTACTTTGGTAGAGGACTGGTTTTTGAACTTTGTGAATGAACATGGAATCATTGTAATGAGTAGCTTTCCAAAGCTTGTAGTCTAATGCAAGGTTCACATGGTCCATGCTATATTCAATAGGGAATTAGAGATTGTGGGTGATTGGTTTATGCTCCGTAATACTCTCCGGATCCCGAGAACGAAGTGTTGTGCTATCTTGGATTCCACCCAAAGTAACAATGCTTCATGGAAGCCAACGAAGGAAAATTCTTCAGACAAAACTTACTATGGAGAGCAAGTATTAGAAAGTGTCTTGACCAAATCAGCCTCTCTGATAGTCCGAAGTTAAGTAGCCTAAGGCTATCACTGATGTTGGAAAATGGATGGCATGTTTCTCTTCCCTTAAAAGTCTTTTGCACCGAATCTCAGGGTGAGATTCTCGTAAGGGGGGAGGGCTATAACACCCCAGGTGTTTGTCACCAGTTAAGCAATGGGTTTGAGCTCAAACATGACATGTTAAGTGGTGATGTGGGTGCCAAGATCAAATCTACAAGAGTGAGCTCCAACTTAAACTTGGACAACGCACCTTTGCTTACATGTGGACCCTTGTTAAGATTATGCAAGAGTAAGGTTAAACATGCTTATTTCATGTACATTACATCAACATGCATCCATCTTGACTAGTGGAAAAGTTTCATGAAGTTTGGAATCAAGAAGTCACATGAAATAATAAGTTATAATCTTTCTTGGATTGCTTTATTAAGCGAATGGAAATATAGGTCATCAACCAAACCTTGCAACCTAGCTCAAACAACTCTACTTACACTCATGAACAAAAGTTATGAAGGGTTCATGTTGAGCAAGTGGCCAGAAAATGTCTCAATCAGTCTAAACTTCTAATTTAAGTGTTACCGTGATGCTATTTTGACCTCCTCTGGTCGGAACAGCGAGCTCCCAACGATCTTCCCCGTTGAAATCATGTCAAGGACCGTGCGCAACAATTCGATAAAAGGGAAGGGTCTAATTGTGAACCATGGACTCATGTGAATAGTGCTCATGAGGACCTCTTCACTGGAGTTTAATTTGTGTTTACTGCAGGGTCCCCGATGGAAGATCTACATCCCTTTTCTTTAGATTTTTGCAGATTTAGATGATCAACTTTGGAAAATCATAGTAAATTGTAGAAAAACCCTAAAATAGCAAATGATGACTTTTTGGAATACTTGTGAAATTTTCTATGGATTAGATCTATAATATGGCATGATTTAGTTTAAAAATTTTGCTGTAAAAATCAATTTATGCAGTTAGATTTTTTGTACTAGTTGTGTTTTGTCTTTTTCATAACTGCAGTTTTTTGCTCAAATGAATGTGAAATTTTTATGGAGTTCTACTCAGGTGATGGTTGATGTCTGGTAAAAATTTTAGGATTTTAGGCTTGATAGTTTAAGATCTATAAAAATAACAATTGCCCTGTGTTGCTTTGCTTTGATTCTGAATAGGCCTGCATCTTTGAATTTATTGGTTCAGTTAAGTTATGAATCATGACTTGATGACAATACATGAATTGTATTACTTTTCTTAAGCTTTTCAAAAAAGCTAAATAGCATAATTTTTGGTTAAGAAGATTTTTAGTTATTGTTGTTTAAATTTCTGTGGTTGTTTCTGCCAAACCGAGATAGGGGTGCCTTGTTGGTACTGTGGGTCCTTTTTAGTAGTAGAATTAGCTCTAGGTGTTTATAACAAAGTTGTTTAGAATTTTCTAAGATTTCTAAAAAAGTCTAGAACCACATTTATTGGACATGTATAACTCTAGTTATAGCTATTGAAAGTGGCATATAAGATTATGTCCATGTTTTTGATAGAGATGCATTCATTGGATTAATTGACCTTGTTAACTATAGAATTATCTTTAGATGAGGATAAGAAAGTTGTAGGTAACTTCATAATATTTTCAAAAAGTTATGATTCATATTTGTTGGAGGTCTAGAACTCCCGTTATGCTTTTCTAAATTTTCTATCAGTTTTCTATACCACTGCTGTTGGGCTGCATGTGCAGTTTTTCTTGTCCAATTATTTTTGTGGTAGAAATTATGTTTCCTGTGGTTGTAGTGAATACCAAAGTTGTATAAAATTTCATGATCTAGCTTATGTTAAATCTTGATGACCATAGGCCTGATAATTTAGGATCTATAGATTTTACAAGTTTATTGTCAGGTTTTGCAAGCTCTCTGTATAGATCTGAATGATTGTGTTGTTTGACCCAACTAAGATTTGAATCATGTCTTGGAGATAATATAACAAGTGTATTGATTTTCATGAGATTTCCAAATTGTTAAAGATCACTCCTTTTGGTGGTCTAAATCTCCTGTTATAAGCTTGTAAAGTTGCATAGCAGAATTTGTCCAAGTCTGGACAGAGGTGCTCAATTGTGCTTGATTGACCTTGTTAATGGTGGAACCACCTTGTTATGATAATAAACATGTTTTATATAATTTAATAAGATTCCTAGAAGGTCTAGGATCATCCTTGTTTGATGCTTATAACTCCAGTTATGGTTGAAACAAGTCACTGCTGTACTGTTGTCCAGATTCTATGTATGCACTTAAGTTGATTGCCATTCTTGATGTTACTTATGCTTGCTCTAAATTATATGGCCCTAGTTAATTAGTTGGATAGCTATATTAGTGTTGCTCCCACAGCAGCCCTAGCTCTTATGGTGCTCTTCTTAGATTGGTTCTTGATTGATGAATGCTTACAATATCTGAACTTAAAGTTCACTTGTGTGTCATGCCTAATATGCTTGCTATCCCTCTATAATAGGTTGTGTGATGTTTAGTTAAATAACTCTAGGTGCCTATGTCTTGTATGATCTTAGGTTACCTTGAATGCTATTATGTGATGCATCTCATAATACCATTCTTCGTATTCATGCACTTGCATCTTGCATCTCATCTAGGTACGCTAGATGAACCACGTGAAGGTTGGGATGTTGGAGCCGAACCCGAAGACGGTGTATGGTGGACCTATCCCAAAGGTGGAAGGACTGGACCAGTGCTAGGATGGGAGATGCTCACCAAGTGAGTGCCATGTAACAAACACTAACCTAGTGTTGGATTCTAGGCAAGCTCCGGAGCATTCTAAGCCTCCTATGTTTTTACAAATATCACTTGAGTTCTTTATGTTTGATGCATTAGGTTCTAAGAGTTGATTGGAACCACTTGATGCATAGAACTACCTTGTCTAGAAATATACCTTGAACCCTATGTAGGTCTAGGATCGAATGTATGCTTAGCAATGCTTAGACCGGTAGAAGTCGGGTGATTTCCTGTCACCTGCGAGATATAGGTGGATACCAAAGCATGGTTGGCTATATTTGCTATCATGAAAATAACCATGTGTTAATAATGAATGGAGACCGGGTGGGATGTTGATAGAGAAGCAACAAGACATGGAGGTCTTGGGTGTGGATCTATCCCCGTCTGTGTCGATTAAGGACCATACCGTTGTTGGCACTTTTGATAAGATTGAACGCATGCCTATCACTTAGCTGATCGGATAATTCATTTCGACCGTGAAGCCGAGTAGCTCAACTCAGGCCGGGCCCTGCTCTATAAGAGTGCACACTCTAGATGGAAGTGAGGATGTGTGGGGAGCGGATCAATAGACCATGGGCAAGCATGACCTGAGCGACCTGGTCTAGGACCGTGGGCAGGCATGGCTTGAGCGACCTGGCTACAATCAGTCCCTAATTGTGCGACGCTGGGCGAACCCGTGAAATATGGACCTGAGTTGTACCAAAGGTGACCAAAGACTACCTTGGAGTAGGTATGTCTAGGTTTGTGTTAGGAATAAATTCCCAGCTGGTTGAAATCGATTCGAATCACTGTCTCTCCTGGATAGTGAGAAACTTGGCTAGCCCCAACAT
The DNA here is from genome assembly GCF_019320115.1 of Miscanthus floridulus. Taxonomy (NCBI): domain Eukaryota; kingdom Viridiplantae; phylum Streptophyta; class Magnoliopsida; order Poales; family Poaceae; genus Miscanthus; species Miscanthus floridulus. Next base: position 51,754,419 of record NC_089592.1, on the reverse strand, counting down.
CATAATAACTGTATTATGGAATGTGATGGTTCAGATAAACATGGAATAACTACACCGGCTATGGTTACTATTGTATGCTATCAAATGATATACCATAGGTTTGGCATAGGTTAGTTGCTAATCTAGAGATGAATAGCTATAATTAACTTGATGACCAAAGTATAATTGTACAACTGAATTAGTCGCATTTTATGCAAAATGTTGTCAAGCTACCTCAACTCATAAAGCCTTGCATACTCTTTGGTGTCACTTTATTTCTGGTTTATGATGGGTAAGCCTAGCTGAGTACATTCGAGTACTCAGGGTTTATCCCACCATGTTGTAGGTAAAGTTCTCGGCCTGCTAAAGATGGTGGCTAACTACTGGTGGGCTCAGTGACTCTATATTTACTTCTCATCTATATGCTTTTATCTGAGGATGTCATTTATGCTAGCAATGTATTTGGAACTTATATTAATGTAAGCATTTGAAAGCTATGTTGTTTTCACTAATCGGTTTTGAAACCCAAACTTATACTATTATTTGTGAACCTATTGGTAATATGATTTCCGCTGTAACTCTGTGTATGTGATGTGTATTTGCTTAATCATGTGATCTTGGTTGTGATATTGATTTACCGAGGTCCTACGTGACACTCTACGGACTACCAGGTTTATATAAGTGAAAGTATGCGCGTGTCAACGTGTTTGCGGGGACAGCTGTACTTGATCTTGTATAAATTGGGCGGTTCTGTCACACCAAGGCAATCCTTTTATAGGCAGGCGCTGCCATGGCTGGGTAGCGAATGGCGAGGAGAGGTAGAAGGCCATGTGTAGGGTCAATAGGGGCTCTAGGTTACAGTTTTGGGGCTCGATGTGAGGTCACGGGTGTCTAGGCACTCCTAATTCGAATCCCCTAATGGTCAAGGCAAGGATGGTGGTGTCTGCGGTAGGGGCCACAATAGGTGTGTCAGCATGGCACGATTCGAGTTAGGGCAGGCACAAACATCATGGATCATGGATGTGGCGTGCATCCACGCGTCCATGGCCAATGGCTCGAGCAAGGATGGCTAGCATGGGATGTCAGGGAAGATCCCGCTTGACATCGCTGCTCTACCATGGCGCAAAAGCAGAGAGCAGATGAAGAGGATGACAAGGCAGGCCCACCAATCAACGACAGCAGGAGAAGACGACGTTGGTGTTGGCGTGATGTGGGCATCGGCGTGGGCCACTTCTGCTGGGCCACACGGTCACATGCGCGAGCGAGGCACTATGCCATGGTAGCAGCTAGGCCATGTGGGCGAAGGATGCCGATGGGGTCGTTGACTACGGCTGCTAGGCTGCTTCCCCTATTTCCAATTCTTTCCCCATCCTAATTCCTTTTCTATTTTCTATTGTAAGCCTTGGGCTCCTATGTATGTATACATGTGTTGCCAAGCATGTATACATCCTTATGGGGTCCACTAGGGGTCAACTAGGGTATTAGGGTCAATGTCAAGGGTTGCAACACACACAATGAGTTTAACACAAAAAGTTTAGTTGATTTTATTATATCACATAAAATCAAGAAGAAGAAACTCACAAGTTGTTTAAAATGCAGATGCTCAAACATACTATCTTGGGTTCTACTTGTGCAACTACAAGGGTGGTTTCCTAACATGCACACTCACCATGCTTGGGTTTGTTTAGAAAAAAATTTAAGCTGTGATTTTTGGGTATCTAAAAACCTAGGTTGTTATAGTCCTCCCCCCTCACAGGAATCTCATCTGGAGATTTAAGGTCTGATGTACCTTTCAAAGAGGTAGGGGTAAAGCATCCAAAGTTCCAACTCCTTCGCCAGGTGGCCTCTCGTTTAGTGTGGTTGCTCCACTAAACCTTACACATGGGTATGGTGGTGCTTCTAGTCTCCTTGTTGGCTCTATCAAGTATTTGGATAGGGTGTTCCTTGTACTCTAGAGTGTCCTGAAGGTCTAGTGTCTCTCTGGGTATCTGCTCATCTGGTAGCTTCAAGCACTTGCGTAGCTACGACACATGAAACACTGGGTGAACTCCTATGAATTCTTCAGGCAACTCTAGCTTGTATGACAGCTTGCCAATTCTCTGGCAAATCCGATAACATCCAACGAACCTTGGTGCTAGCTTCCCTTTTACGTGAAATCTAATAGTGCCACGGAGTGGGGAGACCTTGAGATAGACATAGTCCCTGACTTTGAACATAAGATCTTTCCGCCTGTTATCTGCATAACTCTTCTATTGTCTCTGGGCAATCCTTAGATTCTCTTGCACTTGAGTGACTCCTTCCTTGGCATCCTTGATCTTTGCTGGGCCAAAGAATGATCTCTCTCCCACTTCTGACCACATCAGAGGGGTTCTGGACTTTCTACCATATAGGGCTTCGAAAGGTGACATCTTGAGGCTAACCTGGTAGTTGTTGTTGTAGGAGAATTTTGTGTTGGTCAAACTCTTCTCCCAATCTGATCCATACATCAGCACACATGCTCTAAGCATGTCCTCACAGATCTGGTTCACTCCCTTGATCTATCCATCTGTTTGGGGGTGGTAAGCGGTACTGTAATCTAGTCGAGTCCTAATAGCCTTGTGTAGACTCTTCCAAAACTTGGACACACATTGTGTCCCTCAATCGGACACTATACTAACAGGAGCTCCATGGAGTCTAAGAATGTTGTCCACATACAGATCTGCTAACTTCTCGACTTGGTAGTCAATCCTGACTACTACAAAGTGATCTACTGTTGATAGTTCTTAATAACTTTTGGAGGAATTCCGCAAGTTCACAGAACTATCGTGTAGCACTTCGCTCGGTGGGAGTGTCGAATTTATATTTTTCCCACAAGAAGACGGAAGGCTAGAATTTATATTTGTTGTTAGGATTTCTAAGGCAAAGCCTTAGTGTATCCTAGGTAGATAAACAATAGTGGAAGTTGAATGTTAACTACCTAAACTAAACTACTAAACAAGCTACACTAGAGATAGCTAGGTGGGAGAGCAAGCGATTTATCTTTCAGTAACTAAGGGTAAACAAATGACAAGGAGGAATACAGAGGATGGATAAGGTCTGCCAATGAGCCCTATGATTTAATAACTAGGAGAGTTAAATAGCCTACGCACCACACTTAATCTATAAACTTACTACTTCGATCCGAGCTCCAATGAAATGAGATTGAAGCACCCTAACCAGATGGTGGAACCAATACTAACGAATAGCTACTAATTAAGATATAACCCATGATACTAATGCCAAACAATAAGCACCTAAGCTCACTATTGATAAATAATAAAGAACAAGTACTTAAGTAAAGCAAAGCAATAATACTAAAATAAAGTACTAGAATAAAGTACTGAATAAAGTAAATGCTAAATAAAAGAATTACAAAAGAGCTATACCAGACCCAGAAGACCCTTCTAGAGTTTGAGAGAAGCTTCGCTCTTGCTCTACTCCAATACTAGACTACTACTCTATAGCTAATGCTAAGCTAGAAAGCTAAGAGAAGCTTGGAGAGCTTGGAATTGAATGGGACACTTCACCACCGAGCTCCGCACCCCTATTTATAGTGTAGAGTGAGGGGGTACTTGTAGGCAGCCAGGAGGTCAATGGCCATAGGGGGGCACTGGGCGGCGGCTAAGGGGTGCCGCACAACCCTTAGATGCACCGCTTCTTAATCATAGCGCTGTGGTTGGCTCCCAATGGCAGTTACATGGATAGCACATGTCAAAATTTGGGCAGTAATGTGATTCCAACATCGGTTGGAGGCTCCCAAGCCTATGACAATGGGCCCATGGATACATGGCCTCTTCATCGTGGCCATTGATGCAAACTGACCTTAAATCAACACATGGGAGAGCTTGTGGAGCAGCTCCTACGGATCGGTGATGTGGCCAGTGCCAAAGTGGCACTTGGGGGGCAAGGCGGCACCCTTGTGGGACCGCCAGTGGGCCCAAGTGGGTCCAAGGCCTCCTGCCACATCCACGTGCCTCCATGTGTCCATATTTGTCATCTTTTTGCTTATTTTTGCTTAAATTTCATGCATACAAATAATTCTACAAGCACAAGTAGAACTAGGTGAATTATAAACAAAATTCTACACATGTGATGATGATTTACCTGACTTTGTCATGCTTTTGGTGGAATGTTGATGGTCAAAACTAGTGTTAGTGACCGTGAACAAGCTCCCCCAAGCTACCCCTTTGCTATCCTTAGCAAAGATGTCGGTTTAGCATGGAATAGGTGTTGGATTAAGAGTTGCTACTATGTAATGCCCTACAGAAGCTTATATACGAACATATACTATCTCTTGAGTTAAACATGTTAGCACTTAGAAATTCACCATCAGTCTTAGCAATGTGGGACTTATAGCTTTCACCTTGACACAAGAAATTGCAAGAATGTGTAGATAGATAGATACTTTTTTCCTACTTTGGTTTAGCTCAAACTTCCTAGAGGTTTTCAATATATTTTGAAAAGGAAACTTGCTTAAATTCCTTAGATGGTACACCCAAGTCACTCAATGGTGTTTGAAATCTTACCAAGGCCATGGGTCTTAGCCTTAATTTCTATCCTAAAGATTATGTGGAGCTCAAGGTAGGGGATAAAAGCATATCCTACTTGAATTAAACATATTGCTAAGTAAAACACTTGGATCACTAGGAGCAACAAATCATACTAATTGATCAAGATGTGCATGTATGTGGTATATTGTGTGGAAGTGGTACTCCTTTGAGAAGTTTTCCTTCTCTAGCTTCTTTTTGAGAGGACATGGCTACTCTTTTTTTTCTCTCTCTTCTTTTTTGGAACTAGAGCTTTTTACTCTTTATTCTCTCTCACTTTTTTTTCTATAGCCCATGCCTCTCTTTTGATGTAAGATAGCTAGAAAGGTAACTTTGATTCTCATAGATCAATAATGAATGGAAAGCATATGCGGTTGCACATTCCTAGTGTAGGAATATCATAAGTATGTGGGTGTACGTGATCTTGATCAAAAAGCATGACAAGTTTCTCTACTCAGATCAACAAGGCTTGAAAAAGCTCAAAACAAACAAGCAGCTTTTATAGTGGCTTTATCATGTATGAATGAATATGTATTTGGCTTTGGTAGGAATTTATCACCATTGAGGAACTTCTAGCAAGAGAATTTTAGCATTTTGCAAAACAAATCTCTAGGTTGTTTTTACCATTCCTCAGATAAGTTCAAAGATTTACTCTAATCTTGGCTACAACATTTCTCACAAGAACTTATACTTGGTTCTAGCATTTGCAACCCACGAAAGCATTCAACTTAAGATGAACTCTAAGTAATTATGCTCAAAACTTAAGAAGTATAAGGTTGTGTGACAAGCTTTTCCAAAGTATCACAGAGCAACTATTCATCATCTCTGAATAAATTATCATCATTTTATTAGAGCTGAGTTTCTTTTAAGATAAATTTCAAGGCACTCCTCTCTACATTCTATGATCATGAATATTGACATGTAAAAGAAACATGAATGTAAAGAGAGGGTTTAAGATTTTTCATACCTGAATGGGGAGAGATATCTCCCCCAAGCTTGCCTTTTGCATAGGTTGGAATGTCTTCTGGCGACTCTTTTGATTCTTTCTTTATTGACTAACTAATACTACTAGAATGCATAAATGACTAAATAACCTATTACTACTAGATAACTTATTCCGTATGACTACTACTAAATATTATTATTTATTTTTATTTATTTATGCAAACCCTATCCTAACATGCATAGCTACTACAGAACTTTATTTATTAACCTAGAGTAGCTTAATGCAACTAACTAATCATGTAATGCAAAGCAAATTTGTTGAAAATTTAAATATGAGATGCAACTAATGAAATGCGATAAATATGCAAGGGAATAGAAGATTTACCTATTTGATGGGCTCAAGATCATTCTTCCTTGAGCGGGGATGTTTCCTCTTGTTCCACCTCGGTGGCCTTGTCAGGATCAAGGGATGATGAGTTTGAGGATGGATCTTTTTTTACACCAGCTCTTTCTATTCTTCTTCTTGTTGATAGGCTTCTTCAGCTCTTCAATCGACTTTAGTTTTTCATCTTGATTGTCTTCGAATGCTTCTTCTTTTCCTGTTTCTCATCAAAGAGGGGTTGTCCAGAGGCAAAAGCAAAAATTTCTATTCTTCAAGTAAAGTGGAATTGGATTTGCCCAGAAGCCACATATATGCAAGCATTTGCAGTATTAAGGAAAGGACGACCAAGGATTAAAGGCGTATCCTCAACGTTGCCCATGTCTAAGATCATAAAACCTATAGGAGCATAAGCACTCCTAACTTTAACTAATAAATCAGTGGTCACTCCCTCGAGATAATAGATAGATTGATCAGCTAGCTATAGGTAAACTAAGGTTGAAGCTATGGGAGTCAAACAATCTATCATAAGTTTCCTTAAACATAATGTTAACACTAGACCCTAGATCACAAATGGCATTATGAAAAGTGTGGGGTTCTATGGAGCAAGTAATGATGGGGTTCCCAGGATCACCTTTCTTAATGTTGGCGGTCTCTATCGATCAAATCCTATCGCCAAATAAGTCACAAAAAGAGGAGAAATTAGCAATCTTAATCACATATGCATTTACTATTAATCAAGTTCCACATGTATTTGGAGAACATTATTTTGTAGGTCACAAACACAAATACATGGAATAATTTACCGAAAGGCGCTTTTTGACGCTAATTTACGTAAAGGAACAAGGGAGACGCCCATCAAATCAATTCAAATGGGGCAAAACCCCACAGGGAAGCAATCCTGGTCTAGCCCATGGCCTACCAGGCGAAGGCAATGGCGAGACGCCATGGTCAAGGGGTGGCCAGCCCCTAGGGCGTCCGACCCCTTGCTGGTGTTGCTCAGCCCCTCCTTGCTGTGGCGGTGGCATGGCTCCATGCTAAGGCGGTGGGAGCTGGTCCTTGTGCCAATTATAGCTCATACCACTGCCTATGCTCCTGTATAAGTAGAGGGGTACCCCCCTCTCTAAAGACACACCCATTGAGCAACACCTCACTCTCTACTCTCTTTAGTTTTACCTTTTAGTTGTATTAGAACATGGCAAAGCCACCTTGGAGGGCTTGGCTCCTTGGAAGAAGAGATTCTTGGTATGAATATCAATATGGGTTCTTCCAAAGTCATGTCTTCACTTTATTACTGTCATACTTATGAACTAGAATATAGTTATTGTATTATGATCTTGATATATGAACTAGTGCAGAGTTTATATGTCATGAGAATAGCACACTTAACTTTATGCTTAAACAATCATATAACTTATATAATTAGAATTAGAGCTAAGTTGAGGTGGTGATTCATCGTGCCATCAGGTGTGCCCATGTTCTTTACTTATCGATCCACAGGGTCAGGGACTTGAGGGAATTTGGATAGTTTCTGTATACAGAAGTGTGGTGCTTGGGTAAGGAAAGACAGGTGAATGCATTGTCCTTCTCTCCGGTTGAGGGGTAGGTGGTAGGTGGTGATAGCCCTATCCGTCCTTCGTAATCATCCATGTTCGTTTAGGGTGTAGGAGTCTAAATTATCACATGAGGTTGCTGGCAGACCAGTACTCGGTGGCCTCCTGACCTGCTTCACACTTAGCCCTAAAACTAATTATGTAATTTTGTATGATTATCAACTAATCTTTGTATGACTACACTAGACCAATGCCTGCTCGACTTAGGATTTGTCGGTGTTTCGAACAAACACTAGCTAGTAAATTTGTGATTATTGCACATTAGGCCCGGATGGTGCACTAAAGGACACGAGGTTTATACTAGTTCAGGCAGAACGTCCCTACATCCAGTTTGCTGCTGCTGCTCGTGTTATTAGTACCAAAAATGGTTTGTAGTAGGGGGTACAAAATAGTTGAGAGAGGGACAAGTCCCAAGTCTCTGATGGAATGATCGAAAAGGTTGCCAGGAGCTTGGTCGCTGCTCAGCTATGTATGCCGTGTCATGTGTGTTCAACTTGTCCATCAAGAGTCGGTCCCCCTTGTTGGAGGAAGCACGCCCCCTTTTATAGACGAAGGGGACGGCTTTACAAGTGAGAGGGAAAGGGTGCGTATGCTACCGAGCCTTGTTGTCCATGTCTACCGAGCCATGTTGCCCATACCGGCGGGTACCAGATAATGGTAGGCGCCTACAACACTATCGATGTCACTGTAGAATGTTAGGGTGGCTGCAGAGTACTGCTCTACGTAGGGTATGGTCTCTGGAACAGTGGTTTTGAATTGTGAGCCTTGCCTTTCCTTTCTCCGCATGTCTTCTAGTTCCTACGAGCCCCGGTCGAAGGGACACGGGGTTGGAGTCGGAAGTAGCACTTTGGGCAAGGCCTTCTGATCGGAAAGGGCATCCGGAAGCGGCTGGAGGCCGAAACGAGTGCTCCAATCGAAGTGGTGGGCCCAAGGAGCCGTCGAGCGGGCACTGTTCCTTTTAGACCATGGCGTGGTGATAGTACATCCGTTGCTGTAGAGGGCGCAAGTCTCTTCCTATACTGTAGTGGTTGTCGTATGCCTGTGTCGGGTTCCATGTCTGAGGGCTGAAGGTGGCGCCTACAACACTATTCAGACTCTATAATGCCGGAATGGTCTAAAGTGCCCATCCCATCGTATCCTGTGGTACCTTCCTGTAGGTGTGTAGGACATGGTCCTCGGTATGGCGGTTGACTCGAATGTCATGTCGTACCCTGTGCTCATCCTTATGAAGGTGCAGGGCGTACTTGTTGGGTGAGGTGGAGTCTGCCCTCAGCCATCAGGTGAGGCGGAGCCCACCCTCAGACGTCGAGCAAGGCAGAGCCCACCCTCAAACATCGGGCAAGGCGGAGCCTGCCCCCAGATGTTGGGCGAGGCGGACCCAGCCCTCAGGGGTCAAGCGAGGCGGAGCCTACCCTCAGGGGTCAGGCAAGGTGGAGCTAGCCCTCGGGGGTCGGGCGAGGCAGACCCAATCTTCCATCGTTCGGGCAAGAAGCATAGTAGCGCTCTTGTCTAACCGGAAGCGTCAATGTTCGATGGTTATTAGTTCCACCTCATTGGGTACCCTGGTATTAGGCCCCCGATAGTAGCCCCTGAGCCCTCGGGTGATTCGAGTAGAATCGCCCGGGGGGTATTTTGATTTGCCAGAGGGTGCACGCGAGCGCACCCGATAGGTGTAGCCCCCGAGCCCTCAGGTGATTTGGGTAGAAATGCCCGGGGTGCTTCGAACCCTTCGCGGGCAAGGCTATGAGGTTTGGTTTTGTCAACCGGAAAGCTTTAAGGGAACCCTGGTGTCCCGTTCGCAGGGATTTTGTCTAGGGTCAGCCTGGCTGGGCCTCGACTTCGGATTGAGGCCCTATGGATGCTCATGTACCTAGGTCCTAGTTGCTTACGAGCCCATCCTCTGTTGGGTTGGTCGTTGAGACCATTGGGCCGATCCCTAGACGTTCTAGGCCCAGGTGGGCCAGAGAAGGAGCATTCTGACCCATATCCCCTCTATGGGAAAGGTGTTCGGTCTGCTTGGGAAGGCGAACCGTCCAGCATGGTTTTGGTGGGAAAGGATAGGGATCGCGGGCGCGTATCCCATGAAGTGACGCAGCGGTGCACGTGGTAGGCTCGGAGATCGAGGTGGACGGTTGTTCTTCTCACTTCTGTTGCCCCTATAAAACCATGGGGTTCGCCCCTAGGGTTCCATATTCCACCTCCTCGCCTTCATGTCTGAGTCTTCCGCCGTCAATCACCTTAGCCTCCTACGTTCGTAATGCCGCCATTGAACTCATGCCCGCGTTGCAGCCATAGTCGAGCTCGCACCCACCTTTTTTCCCGATGTCTTAATGGAGCTGTGGGGCAGATCCAGCATTACCCCTTGGCATTTGGAGGGCCTCATCCATTGTAGCCTCCTCCGTCCATCGACCGCTGCTGAGGGGTGGCTGCTCCCTGGTGATGAGGACGAGCCATCACCGCCCAAAGGGTATGTCATGTCCTTTGCTATCTTCCATGAGCGGGGATTCACCGTACCTACGCATAGATTTCTTCAAGGGCTGTTGGATTACTACTAGGTGGAGTTGCAGCATCTTACTCCTAATGGGGTCCAACATATGGTGGCATTTGTTGCCCTGTGTGAAGGTTTCCTTGGGATTGATCCCCACTTCGATTTGTGGTGGCACTTCTTCACTATCAGCCTGTTGAAGAGGTGGGTTGGGGGAAGGAGGTGAGTGTGCTAATGGGATGTGCTAGCATTCATCTATGCCATACCTAGTCGAGTGGCTACCCACTGACGCGTCTATCGACCTCCAACAAGGGGCGGCATTCATAGTGGTTTTACGTCAGGGATGACGTGAATGCCCCCCTGCTAAAGTATTCTAGGCACCTCATTGAAGAGGCCCCGGAGTCAGTGGAAGTGGGGCGTCCTGACCAAGGAGAAGAAGCACATCACCGACCTGCTCGCCGCCCTCCACGCTCTAAAGAACCAGGGCAGTGAAGGGGTCAGGGATCATTGGCACCTACCATGCAAGGAGGGTGGCGCCGCTAATGGCGCGCGCTTCCCCTGCATCGGATGGTGCTTGGAGTGTCATTTGAAGGGACGGTGCTCGTCGATGAAGCGCTTCCTCCCTCTGAGGTGGCGCAGCGCATCAAGGAGGCGATAGAGCCTTCGAAGGACTTCGTTGGCATCATCCTCGATCATGTGTTTCTGGTGCCGGGGCATCCCCTGATGTGGCCGAAACCGAGGTTTTTTTGACTTTGTAAGCTTTCTTTCCCCGTGCTCCTCTTTTCTCTTGAATTTCTAACCCCTCGATGCTAACTTTGGGATGGTGGGACCAGCCAAGGAGACTTTCCTTCAAGGAGAGTCCAGCCCCAGTGCCGAAGGACTAGGTCCTGGCGATGGTGAATTGCACTGTGGCCGAGTGGGACAAGAGGATAAGGGAGCTCAAGAAGAAGGAGATGATACGGAAGCAGCAAGCACGGGATCGAGGAGAGGAGGTAAGCAGTGATGACAATGATGATAATGACGATGATGATGATGACGAGGTAGCTACCAACATGGATTGGGACGTCCTGGAGGATGAGGATATGCTGACAAGTGCCCACCTATCCATGCAGGGGCCCTTCCTGTTCCACACAGAGGGAAGCGAGTCTATGAGGTCGGCCGAGGTGGGCCGAACCTCTAGCCCATCCTCGGGGCCGGTGGGAGCCGGAGAGTCCGTCACTTCACGCGGGGTGCCAACGAAGGATCGGTGGGTGGGAGGAGATGAACCTGCCACTGCCCCTGAGGTGCTAATGGAGGGAGGCGGCTATGTTGCTATGCCCCATGAGATGATGGAGGCGGGTGGTGCTGCCGCCTCGCTCGAGGTATTGACGGAGAGGGGCGGCTCCGTTGCCGTGCCCTTGGAGATAAGGGAGATGAGCTCCCCTGCTCGGGAGTAGGGGGCAGGCTCAAAGTAGGCCTGCCCAGATGAGTCGGGGGGTCTAGGGGCTCATCCCCAGAACATTCTCGCCGCCCAAAGGCACTAGAGTAAGCCACTGATTCACTTGTTTTTCCTCCTTTTTATTTTCTTGCTTTTACCTTACGCCCTTTACCTTCGTGTAGATTCTTGTGGCATACCATTCTCTAGGGCTGGCGCCCAAGAAAAGCCTTGCCCTCCAGGTAGGATGGACCATGTTGTCTGACGTCGACCCTGTTTTGGGTAGGAGTGGCGCTGACGCTACGGCCTCGTTGGCTGATCCAGCGGTGCCCACGCCCTCGGCGGTTGTGGAGCAGGCGGCGTCTTCCAGGGCGGGCGTGACCCTATCAGCCGAGAGTCCAGCATCACCGGCGGATGTGATTGTGACCACGCCCAGCTAGCAGCCACCGAATGTAGCCATGGTGATGTCTGAGGGGCTGGCGCAGTCCATGCCTCCGATGGCTCAAACGATGGCGTTCGACGCGGGTTGGACAGAGAGGGACGTGGCCGGACGGTCCCCAACCCTGATGAGCCAGGTGCATCCGAATGTAGTCGCAATGGTGTATGTGGGAGCAGCATAGTCTGTGCCACCAGAGACCCAGGCGGTGGTGCCCATGACCGCAGCAAGCCCGGTGGGGCCAGACGTCGCCATGGCAGTGCCCAAGGAAGTGGCACAATCCGCACCACTGGCGGCCTAGGCCACAGTGCCCGAGGTGGGCCCGATGGAGGAGGACATGACTAGAGGGTCTTCGAGCATTGTGACGGTGGTGGGGAGGACCAGAAGTGAGCCGCCTTTGGCCTTGTTGTCGGGATGCAGCCGCTCCCCCGCGCGGGGTGAGCCGCTGCTCTAGTGGATGGCCACTTAGGATCCTACGTCGGTTCTTTTTCACTTGACGATGCTGCTGAGAGCTTGGAGCGAGAAAATCTTGACGTCGGGTTCTCGGCTATGATGTGTGCCTTGAGGGAGGCCAGTGGTGCCTTGAGCGAAATCCTCATTCCTTCTAGCCGGGTATCTGCTTGATCTTCTCCCTTGTTTTCTTCTTTCTTCACGCATTTCTGTGTGTTCATGTTTTTTTATACCGGTCTTCTTTTTAGAGTATTGTTGCAAACAAGTCCTGGTTCCTCCATGAGCAAAAGGCAGAATGGGACCGCCTTACTGAGGAGGCCCGGCTGCGAGAAGATGTGGGCGCGTAGCTTGCTGCCGCCCAACAACGAGAAGCCAAGGCACGTTGGGACACGAAGGAGGTCCATGGGATGTTCAAGGACTTGTCGGCTAGGGTGAAGCTGGATGAGGAGGAGGCCACCAGGATCTAAAAGGAGTGGGACGATCTATTCCAGAAGGATGTCGCGACCAGTGAGCGGGCCATCAAGGTCCTGGCTGAGCTAGAGATAGAGTGTGATCTCAGGCGAAAGGCTGAGGAGAGGTCCACGATGTTGCAGCAGAGGGTAGACCGAGACGCTGAGGTGATCGCCCAGTTGCACGAGGAGCGGGACAAGCTATGCCAGACCAAGGAAAGACTTCATTTAGAGCATAGCACAGCCCATGAGGATCGTGACCGGGCCATCCGGGAGCATGATGAGGAGCATCGGGTGGTTGAGTCCCTCCGAGCGGATCTTGGAACTACGGTGAATCGAAGGTTGGACGCTGATAGTGTCTTGGCCGGGCTGGTCAAGGAGCTCGCCGAAGTGTGAGGGATCCTTCAGACCAAGAGCGATGAGCATGACCTTCTGCGAGCCGCTGTTGGGGTGGTCATCGATGACCTGAGGGTGGCACAGCCAGAGGGAACTAGCTCGCTCGCGGCTCGTGCTGCGGGTATCATGGCGTGGGTAGGGCAACTTGAGGAGGACGCCTTTCACGCCGGGATCACCCAAGCCTTCGCTGTCGCCCATTCCCATTATGATCGGGAGATCAACCTAGAGGTAATGAGCCAAGGCTTTGCACCTGTCTATGAAGATGCTGAGCTAGATGAGATGGAGAAGGCAGTGGCTCCCCTTGCACAGAACCTGGAGAATAGGCTAAAAGAAGAGGTTCTCCCTTCATGGAAGTAGTTAGTTGAATAAGTTTGATAAACACTTATCTGTAATATGTGAACAAGTGTCGGTACTTTTGTGTCCGAAAGCGGATTCATGGCTTTTATTTTGCAATTTGGTTTTGTTTGTTTGGTCTTACCTTCTTCCCTTTTTGAGATGAAAAGAGAATTGCATGATCGACCCTTCCGTTTGTTAAGACCGTAGGGCCTGAGGTGCTTAGGGGAAATTTTGATTGTGCTGGGTGTAGGTCTTTTACAGTCTTACCAATCTATTCCCTTGAACTTTGCTGCTAGTCTTGGAGCAAGGAAGAGGTCTGCTGTAAAGACTTTTTGAAAAAGGAAAGGAATAGGGGGTACCTATACCTTTATCAGCCCCCGAGTGAGATCCGACCTCCTGCGGTCGCTGGGGTTGGATGCTACTAGAGACCGGAGCGAGTGTAGGGAACTTGCGTTTGTATTTGTATGTACCCCTTACCTAAGACTTTGGTGATTGTTGCGTGACCATGCGTTCGGTCTTATTGCTAGTCCAGCCTTCCTCGAGCCCCCGTGCGTGGTGGGGATTCGGTCAAGGGTTGGCCCGTTCGTGACTATCGCCCCATCATCGGTTCTTCACAATCGGAGGGGTTAAGGTGATGTCACTTGCCTCGATGGCTCGAGTGATGTGCTTTATAAGCTCGCTAATAGGGATGTTCGGATGGAATCCAATCTCGTTTGCTTTATGACAGGGTCGGCAAAGCCCTCGGGTGGCATTTTGTTACTCCTTGGCCCACCTTCCAATAGATTCCCCCTCAATGGGGTTTCTATGGGCTCGGCTGGAGGCTAGATTGAACAAGAAGGTTGAGATGACCCTATTCGCCTTAATGCGGGTTGAGGAAAGGACGTTGAGGCTCATCTGTGTTTTCTCCCCTGGCTCTTGTTTGACACGAGGCGGCCTCAGACCTTTTGTGGGCCCGCCTTCGAACCTCGGTCTCTTGACCTGGCTCGAGCCCCCGAGCCCTTTAGGGTCTAATAAGGGTCAGCTGTGTTTTTGCACGTTATCCCATCCTTGGTTTCCGCAATTAGAGGGGCTGAGTTAACGACACTTGCCTCGATGGCTTCGAGTGTCACGCTCAATGAGCTCACTATCGGGTATGTTCAGTGTGAAATTCGGGTCCATCATTCGCTGATGGGGTCGGTAGAGCCCTCATGTGGCATTTCACTACTTCTTAACCCGCCTCCCGGTAGATGCCCGAGCCATTCGATAGGCTTAGGTGGCCCATTGGCCTCTCCTCGATGGAGATTCTATGAGTTTGGCTTAGGGTTAGAATCAAACAAGAAAGGTCGAGACATCCCTGTCTGCTTCTGAGCGGGGTCAGGCAAGGCCTCTGGGGCTCGTCTCTGTTTTTCTCCCCTGGCTCTGTTTGACACAAGGTGGCCTCGAGCCCTTCGCGGGCTGGCCTTTGAACCTCAGGTCGGTTGCCGCTCATATTGAATGAGGCGGCTGCCGCCTCGTGACATGACACAAAGTGTTGAGATGCAGAGATTTGCATATGCAATGCTCGGATGTATGGTTTTAATGTATCACTTAATTGAAACGAAAGTGGGGTTTGGTAATGTTACCTTGGTGATATGAGCAATGGGAAGCTTCGACCAGATGTGTCTATGCGGGGTTTGGGCCCAATGTTTGCGATGAAGGTGGCATAACCTGCATAAGCATCGCTATTTTCTATTTCCTATCTCTCGACAGTGATTTGAGCCGCTCGATTGATTTTAGTTGACCTGACAGCCTCTCCCTATAGGAGGCTCTGTAGGGAGACCCCTCCAAACCCTTCTCAGGGAAGGCGAGAGCTGAGGCTTGCAGTGCAAGGGACTATGAGTTTGATTTATGCTGGTGAACAAAAGACACCGTAGCCATCAAGGTGTAGGGTCTGGCGGTTTGTCTAGTTGTATTCAAAGTTTTATACCCACACACCGGGCTTCTGGTTTTAAACATGAGGGGTCAGGTGAAGGGGCATCTAAACAAATAGACACCCTCAGCAGCCCTCGAGCAATGTCCGCAGCCTCTGCTATTGCCGGGGTCAGAGGCTCAGTAAAGAAATTAACACTCAAAGTAAGTAATAGAGGTGCTTATCTTTCAACAGTTGTTCATTTCTTATTCTGCCTAGGATGCCCGATTGACTTAGGCGGCCCGTTGGGCTCCCCCTAGAGGGGGGTTCCATTGTTGGGTCATTCCACGGTCCTACCTAGGGAAGCGGAGAGTTGCCTACATGTGAGCGTGCCCTGGTTCTTGCGCCCGAGGCGCATTAGTGGTGGGTCATGCCCAGGCGACGTCTTGTCGACCAGAGCACGTCCCTCCGGCTTCGTTGCATCCCCTCAGATTTCTTTCGCCTTTCCTTAGCTGTTGAGCCCCTTCTTTAAATAGGGGGGAAGAGGAGTTCTTGTCCCACCTCCTTGCTAGCCTCTGAGCTGGCACCTCTTCTCCCTCCTTTCCACCAAATGCAGTGGTTCCTAAGTAAGAGAGGGTAATGCCAGGGAGAGAAAAACTCACAGATCCACTCATGAATCTGGAGCGTGATGTCGAGCTGGAGGTCATCCAACATAGATGAGATGGTACGAGCCACCCTTGCTATGGAGGGACCACCACTGCCAAAGGAGGAGGGGCACTAGAGGGTGCCGAGCATCATCGACTTTGCCATCGTTTGTTGCGGCCTTCCTTCGGTGGGAGGTGCTTCCTGCCCGACGCCATTGTTAGGGTGGCGGCTGATGACAATGGCGTAGTCCCTGGATGCCCCGGTGGAGGCACCGCTATCGGGGTTGCGGCTGATGACGATGGCATAGTCCCTGGATGCCCCAACAGAGGCGCCGCTATCGGGGTTGCAGCTGATGACGATGGCGTAGTCCCTGGATGCCCTAGCGGAGGGACACCGTAGTCACTGACGTGGTGCTCGACGTTGCAGATGATGGCGCCTTTGAGGATCTTGTGAAGCGGTAGGACGTCGCTGATGGAGGGCATGGTGCGGCGACTGCTGTAGACGAACTAGCCCGTGTACATGGCCGAACGTTGCTGATAGAGAGCGTGGAGCGGTGGCCGTAGTAGTACTCATAGCAAACTAAGTAGAGACTATAATTGAATAAGTTTGTGGGGGAGCCCCCGAGTGAATAGTCCTTTGAATTTAAGAGTACATTAGTCTTTTTCGTGATGAAACCACTTTGTAAGTGGTGAATTTGTGCAAAGAATGAACAAATTTTTATCTTTTGTTATGGCAAATAGTTTTTCAGCTTCCCCTTTTTGTAGAAGAGGTTTTGGTGCTCTCCGACCCTTCCCATGGCTCAAGATGCAAAAAACTAGGAGTGCGGGTGAATTAATTCTAATTACGCCGGTGAGCAAGGAGGTCGTAGCCGCTGGGGAGTGGGTTTCCCGTAGTCCTACCAGTTGTACTTAGAGTTTGCTCTTGAAATCCTAGCCCTTAGGACTTGTTACGGGAAGAGTGGAAAACTTAGAGAATGTTTGCAAAGATAACACAGGAAGTGTTTGCAAGATAAACGTACTTGTACCATTTGTATCAGCCCCTGAGTGAGGTCTGACCCCCTGCAATTTACAGGGGTCGGATGTCACTAAAGATCGGGGATTTGTAAAGACAAGAACTGATAAGAAGCAGTATGCGCTTATTTAAGGGTAAAAATGACATAGCTGCTCGATGTTCCAGGCGTTGGAGAAGACCTCGCCGTTGATGGTTTTCAACTTGTAGGCGCCTAGGCGGAGTACTTCCACGACGACGTATGGCCCCTCCTAGGGCGGGGAGAGCTTGTGGTAGTCCTTGTTACTCTGCACGAGGTGGAGGACAAGGTCCCCGATGTTGAAGGCTTGGTCCCACACCCATCGACTATGGTACCATCGCAATGCTTGCTAGTACTTGGCCGAACAGAGGAGGGCGATGTCGTGGGCTTCATCTAGCTGGTCCATGGTGTTTTGGTGGGATGCTTCGGCCCCCTATTTGTCATATGCTCTGATTCTTGGTGCTCCGTAGTAAAGGTCCATTGGGAGAATGGCCTTGGAACCATAGACCATGAAGAAAGGTGTGTAGCCAGTGGACTGGCTGGGAGTTGTCCTTAGGCTCTAGAGCACCGCCAGGAGCTCGGCAACCCAGCGCGCGCCGAACTTGTTCAACCTATTGAAGATCCTAGGCTTGAGGCCCTACAAAGCATGTCGTTTGCGTGCTCGACCTGCCCGTTCGTCTGAGGGTGTGCGACGGCCGCCCAATTGATCCAGATGTGTTGTTCATCGCAGAATCAAATGAATTTCCTACTAGTGAACTACATGCCATTGTCTGTGATGATGGAGTTTGGCACTCCAAAGCAATGGATGATGTTGAGGAAGAATAGTATAGCTTGCTCAGATTTGATTGTGGAGATCGGTCGAGCTTCGATCCATTTTGTAAACTTGTCTATGGTGACAAGCAGGTGGGTGAAGCCCCCGGGCGCCTTTTTGAGTGGCCCAACCAGGTTGAGCCCCTAGACCATGAAGGGCCATGTGATGGGGATCATCTGGAGTGCCTGGGCCAGGAGGTGAGTCTGCCAAGCATAGTACTGACACCCTTCGCAGGTGCGCACGATTTGCTCGGCATCGGTTACTGTAGTGGGCCAGTAGAAGCCCTATCGGAATGCATTTCCAACCAGGGTCCTTGGCATGGCATGGTGACCGCAGACCCCACCATGGATGTCACTCAGCAAAAGTCTTCCTTGTTCACCGGGGATGCAGAGCTGTAGGATCCCAGTGTGGCTCCGTCTATAGAGTTTGCCCTCTACAAGGACGAAGGACTTGGTGCGATGTGCGAGCCATCGAGCTTCTGTCCTGTCCGTTGGCAGTGTGTTGTGGAGGAGGTAGTTGAGGTAGGGCGTTCTCTAGTCGTCCGAAGGGTTAGGCTCTGTAGCCTGATCCTCTTCAAGCTCCATGACCTCGGGGTCGAACAGAACAGTCGGCAGGTCAGCCCTTGGGGCCGGATCAGACGGGCAATCCTCAGCCCAATCCGACCCTTCGTAGCACACCAAGGGTTTGTGTTGGTCACTGGTGAAGACACCCATTAGCACCGGGCTCTCGACCTGGACGCTGCCTTCACGAGTGCGTCGGCCGCCTCGTTGAGGTGCCTCGGGACATGATTAAGTTCGAGGCCGTCGAACTTGTCCTCTAGCCGTCGGACTTCTTGGTAGTATGCAACCATCTTGGCATCATGGCAGCTAGATTCCTTAATGACTTGGTTAACAACCAGCTAAGAGTCACCCCTAATGTCAAGGCATCGGATGCCCAGCTTGATGGCGATGCATAGGCCGTTAATGAGTGCCTCGTATTCGGCCACATTATTTGATGAGGGAAAATGGAGCCAAACCATGTACCTCATGTGGACCCCATGGGGTGATACGAAAACCAGCCCCACGTCGGCACCCTTCTTCATCAGTGACCCGCCGAAATACATCGTCCAGCACTCTTGATCGATGACCACTGGTGGCATCTGGACCTCAGTCCACTCTACGATGAAGTCAGACAGCACTTGGGACTTGATCACCGTTCAGGGGGGCATACCTGATGCCTTGATCCATCAGCTTGAGTGTCCACTTTGCGGTTCTTCCTGTGGCATCCTGGCTATGGATGACCTCGCCGAGGGGGAACGACGTCACTACTATCATAGGGTGTGACTCGAAGTAATGGCATAGCTTTCTTTTGGTGATGAGGACGGCGTATAGAAGCTTCTAGATTTGGGAGTAGCGGGTTTTAGAGTCAGATAGTACCTCATTGATGAAGTACGCTGGGCACTGTACCTTGAGGACGTGCCCCTCTTCTTCCCGTTCTACTACTAGGGCGGCGCTAACTACTTGCATGGTGGCCACTATGTATAGCAGGAGGGATTCTCCATCGCTTGGAGGACAAGGACCGGGGGTTTTGTTAGAAGGAGCTTGACCATGTCAAGCGCCTTCTGGGCCTCGGCTATCCACTCAAAGCGGTCGGCTTTCTTCAGGAGTTGATAAAGGGGGAGTCCTCGTTCACCGAGGCATGAGATGAATTGACTGAGGGCGGTGAGGCACCCTATGACCCATTGAACCCCCTTTATGTTCTGGATCGGACCCATCCTTGTGATGGCTAAGATTTTCTCTAGGTTGGCTTTGATGCCATGCTCGGAGATGATGAAGCCGAGCAGCATACCCCTCAGGACCCCGAAAACACATTTTTTGGGATTGAGTTTGATGCAATTTGCCTGGAGTTTCGCAAAGGTTTGCTCAAGATCGGCGACAAGGTGGTCAGCCCATTTGGACTTAACTACGATGTCGTCAATGTAGACCTCAACGGTCTGCCCGATGAGGTCCCTGAAGTAATTGAGCATATAGCGCTGGTAAGTGGCCTGAGTGTTTTTTAGACCAAACGGCATTGAGATGTAGCAGAACAGTCCGAAGGGGGTGATAAAAGACGTCGCAAGTTGGTCAGACTCTTTCATCATGATTTGGTGGTAGCCGGAGTACACATCAAGGAAGTAGAGGGTTTCGCACCCTGAGGTGGAATCGACTATTTGGTCGATGCGTGGTAAAGGAAACAGGTCTTTTGGGCATGCCTTGTTGAGACCTGTGTAGTCGACACACATCCTCCATTTCCTGCTCTTTTTTCGTACAAGAATAGGATTTGCTAACCACTCTGGGTGGTGAACTTCACTGATGAATCCAGGTGGCAAGTAGTTTTGCTATCTCTTCACCGATGGCCCTACGCTTTTCCTCATCGAAGCAGCGTAGGCATTGTTTCATCGGCTTGGAGCCTAGGTGGATTTTCAAGGTATGCTCAGCGACCTCCCTCGAGATGCCTAGCACATCTGAGGGTTTCCACGCAAAGATGTCTTTGTTGTCACGGAGGAAGTCGACGAGCGTGCTTTCCTATTCGGAGGAGAGCGCGGTACCTATGCGTACCGTTTTACCCTCGGAGCCGTAGGCTCTATGAGGACCTCTTTGGAGCCCTTTGCCAATTCAAATGACCTGGACAATTTCTTTGCGTCGGGCGCTTCTTCGACGACCTCCTCCCTAAGGGCAGCAAGTTCCCTGGAGGTGATGATTGTTGTGGCATGGCCGCAGCACTCGACTTCACACTCATAAGCTCGCTGGAAGGAGGTGTCGACGGTGATGACCCTGTGTGGGCCTGGCATCTTCAGCTTGAGGTATGTGTAGTTGGGGACGGCCATGAACTTCGTGTAGCATGGTCATCCCAAGATGGCATGGAAGGTTCCGGGGAACCCTACCATGTCAAAGGTGAGGGTCTCAGTCCTGTAATTGGACTAATCCCCAAAGGTAATGGGCAGATCGATTTGTCCGAGTGGTGTGGCCTGCTTTCTAGGGATGACGTTGTGGAAAGGTGCTCGGATTGGGCGGAGGTGCGTTCAGTTGATGCCCATTACATCGAGCGTCTTTGCGTACATGATGTTGCGGCCACTGCCTCTGTCCATCAGAACTTTGGTGAGGCGCTTTGGGCCAACGATCGGGTCGACGACAAGCGGATACCTTCCTAGATGCGGGATGGCATTCGGATGGTTGGTCCGATCAAAGGTTATGGTGGACTCCGACCATCGGAGGAAGAGAGGTGTGGCCGGTTGGGCCGTGTAGACTTGGCGGCATGTGACCTTCTGGCGATGTTTGGAGTCGTAGGCCATTGATCCTCTGAAGATCATGAGGCAGCCATCGGGCATTGGAAAGCCCTCATCCTTCTCCTCGGCGTCATTGGTGGCGGGGGCAGGTTCCTTCCCCTGCTCCCCCTTGTTGGCGCTCCCGGCCAAGAACTTGCGCATGAGGCCATAGTCCTTGAGCAGTTGCTTTACAGGGAAGGCGTGGTTCGAGCATGGCCCCTCGAGCATTTTCTCGAAGTGGTTCGGAGCACCCTCTGTGGGCTTTCGACCACCCTTGTGGTTAGTAGCAGCCATGAGTGAGTCCTCGCGTCGTTGCTTCTTGTTTTTCCTTTTGGTGGAATGATTGGAGGTGCCTTCACCGGCACCCTTGTCCCGCCTTGCCTTGCTATCGGAACGGTCAAAGATTGCTCCGACCACCTCCTCTCCTGAGGCGTGGCTGGTGGCGATGTCCAGGAGTTCCTTGGTGGTTCGTGGGCCCTTGCGTCCCAGCTTGTGAACCAGAGACTCATAGGTTGTCCTCGGACAGGAAGGCTCCTATCACATCGGCGTTGGCGATGTTAGGGAGCTCGTTGCACTATCGGGAGAAGCGCCAGATGTACCCACAAAGGGTTTTGCCAGCCTTTTAGCGATAGTTCTTGAGGTCCTAGGGGTTCCTAGGATGTTTGTACATGCCCTGGAAGTTCCCCAGAAAGATCTCCCTTAGGTCCGCCCAACCCTAGATGGCATCGGGCGGAAGGTGCTCCAACCACGCTCATGCCGAATCGGCAAGGAACAGTGGAAGGTTGTGGATAATGAAGTCATCATTATCCACGCCACTGGCTTGACAGGCAAGCCGATAGTCTTCAAGCCAAAGTCTAGGGTTTGTCTCCCCAGAGTACTTAGGGATGTTGGTAGGTGGTCGATACCTTGGTGGAAATGCAGCATTGAGGATGTGATGGCCAAAGGCCTAAGGGCCCAGTAGGCCGGGGCTCGAGCTCTGGTCCTCGCCGTTGTTGTAGCATCCACCGCATTGAGGATGATAGCCATGGCGGGCCCCTTCCCTTGGGTCACTGTGGGCACATTTGTGGGCGTCGAGGGTGCTGCATGCGTTGTGGTTGTGGCCGAGATGTTGATGCATCGAGATTACAGTGTGCTGCCTATCACCTTGCGGCGCCTAGTGGACCGACACATCCCTGGTAGGGCGCACCAAGGGGGTACACTGGCTAGCGTTGGGCTCGTGTCGTTGAGACATTGAGCTCTCTGCCTGCTATGCTGCCGCACGCTCAAGTAGCATGCGAATCTCGTGGTGGACCCGGTGATCCTCGGGCGTCGTGGCAGCGATGTTTTGGCTCACACGAGCAAAGCGGGGAAGGGTTTCATCATCGGCGATGATCCTTTGGTTCATGTCATGGGCCATGGCGCGTGTGTGCCCTCCATCTCCATGGTGCCTAATCTCCTCGTCGATCTTCTTGTACTCCCGAACAAGCTGATGTCTGGTTTCGTCTATTTCCCGCTTTTAGGCTTCCAGCTGCTCCACCCCAACATGAGGTGGGGCTGCTGCTCCCCCTTTGGCTCTGTCACCAAGGTTGCCTACCGGGGTGACCTCCTCCTCGGAGGTGCTTTCGATGTGTCCCTCAAAGGTTTCTGCCATGAAGCATTCCCAGGAGGGATGATGACTCCCCCTACCGAAGTCAGAACTAGAGTTCGACCCTGGGTCTTCCGCGAGGAGGCCATGGAGGGATTCTGTGATGCTTTCGATCATCCCCATGAACTCGTTGTTCACGGGAAATGGGATCACACGCTGGGCCACAAGGTGGCGTACGGTCACCGCGAGGAAACCAAACGAAAACGCCGAGTGGAGCATCCCGGAGAGAGGGTGATGCGGCGTGGGGCCTCCCTGGATGGCTAGGGTCCACGGGAGATGCCGGGCTGGCCCTCAAGCCTCCGGTAGCCGAAGTTGGTGGAGGGGAGAGACTAGATGGCTGCGTGGACCAGCGCCAACTCTCCTCCCAGTGTGACAATGAAGTCCAGGTCACCGAAACGCACATGTGTGCCCAGGACCTAGCTGATTGCGTGGTTAGCCATCTGAGGCCTGATTTGGAACGCGCAAAGACCCCTACCTAGCACGCCAACTATCGATGTTTTGAAAAAACACCGGCTAGTAAATTTGTGATTATTGCACGTTAGGCTCGGATGGTGCAGTAAAGGACACAAGGTTTATACTGGTTCGAGCAGAACGTCCCTACATTTAGTTTGCTGCTGCTTCTCATGTTATTAGTACCAAAAATGGTTCGTAGTAGGGGGTACAAAACAGTCGAGAGAGGGACGAGTCCCAAGTCTCTGATGGAATGATCGAAAAGGTTGCCGAGAGCTTGGTCGCTGCTCAGCTGTGTATGTCGTGTCATGTGTGTTCAACTTGTCCATCAAGAGTCGATCCCCCTTGTTGGAGGAAGCATGCCCCCTTTTATAGACAAAGGGGATGGCTTTACAAGTGAGAGGGAAAGGGTGTGTATGCTACCGAGCCTTGTTGTCCACGTCTACCGAGCCTTGTTGCCCATACCAGTGGGTACCAGATAATGGTAGGCGCCTACAACACTGTCGATGTCACTGTAGAATGTAAGGGTGGCTGCAGAGTACTGCTCCACGTAGGGTATGGTCTCTGGTATAGTGGTTTTGACTTGTGAGCCTTGCCTTGCCTTTCTCCACACGTCTTCTGGTTCCTATGGGCCCCGGTCGAAGGGACGTGGGGTTGAAGTCAGAAGTAGCACTTTGCGCAAGGCCTTTCCAATCAGAAAGGGCATCCAGAAGCGGCTAGAGGCCGAAATGAGTGCTCCAATCAGAGTGGTGGGCCCAAGGGGCTATCGAGCGGGTGCCATTCCTTTTAGACCACGGTGTGGTGATAGTACATCCATTACTGTAGAGGGTGCGAGTCTCTTCCTAGACCGTAGTGGTTGTCGTATGCCTGTGTTGGGTTTCGTGTCTAAGGGCTGAAGGCAGCGCCTACATCACTATTCAAACTCTGCAATGTCGGAATGGTCTAAAGCACCCATCCCATCGTATCCTGATGGTACCTTCCTGCAGGCATGCAGGACATGGTCCTTGGTATGGCGGTTAACTCGAATGTCATGTCATACCCTGTGCTCATCCTTATGAAGGTGCAGGGCGTACTTGTTGGATGAGGCAGAGTCTGCCCTTGGCTGTCGGGTGAGGCGGAGCCCAACCTTGGACATCGGACAAGGCGGAGCCTGCCCCCAGACACTGGGCGAGGCAGAGCCAACCCTCGGGGGTCGGGTGAGGTGAAGCCTACCCTCAGGGTTGGGCAAGGCAGAGCCAGCCCTCGAGGGTCGGGTGAGGCGAAGCCAGCCCTCGGGGGTCGGGCGTGGCGGAGCCAATCTTCCATCATTCGAGCAAGAAGCATAGTAGTGCTCTTGTCTGACCAGAAGCATCAACGTTTGATGGTTATTAGTTCCACCTCATTGGGTACCCTGGTATTAGGCCCCCGATAGGATTATTCTTTTATCCTTTCTTTTCTATTCTATCCTTTAAGGAATGCCAAGTGTGTGTCCATTATCTTGGAATTACTATTCTTACCCCTTTTATAAGCATTGGGGTACTTGCAAGCATTATTATTCAAGTTCAGATCCATACTAGACTCTTAATCAAATGCCTTCCTTTGGGAAAATATAAATAACGATACCCTGAATACTTCCAGGTGACATGCTACAATGATAGTTCCGTGCGCTTGCGGATAACTATCTAAAATTGTTAAGGAACTATCAAGGCTATTTCTTAGTAGCATGGCTACACATTAGTTATGCTGCTAAAAAGTATCAACAAGGTATTTCTGGCACCATTGCTAAGGATGGATTCAAACCCTGTACTTAGTAGTGATGCTAAAAAATACCAACACTTAATCAGAAATCCCCAACCATTTTCAGAAAAGTCATACCTTGCCATAAGAATGTTGGTTGTCTCAATAGTTCCTTCAGGTTTGCCAGGAATTCTATCTTTTTCATAGGATGGGATAGCAACAGCAAATTGGGCTAATTAGGTTTCTATCATCTTATTGAAACTAAGTTGGTTCTTTAAAGCAGAAGAAAATTCATCCAATTTAGCATTTATATTTTCCAACATCTTGTCATGAGCATGCAACTTTTTATTTATGGTATCAATCATTCTTTTGACTATAAACAAGATCTTTAAGGTAAGCATAACTATTATTACCTTGAGTATTCATACGTTGAGAAGAGTAATAATTATTACCTCCTTAGTTGTTGGAGCGCTGATTCCATCCTTGATGTTGTGGTGGACGAAACCCGTTGTCGGTGTTGACGAAGTTGAGGTCCTCCTAGATCTCGGGACAGGAATTTTCTAAATGTCTAACATCTCTACAGACTTCGCAAGTCATGTTGGATTCCATGGCTTTGAGTGTCTCTTGGGCACTCACCTTCTCATAATGTTCTACTCGCTTTGCGAGCAGATCCATCTTAGGTACAAGCATGTCAATTTCTTCAACTGAATGCATACCTCGTTTATGGGGTTGGAGTCGATCGTCACTCCATCCTTAGATGGAAACCATCTTCTCAATTAGTGTCTTAGCATCTATAGCACTTAGCGAAAGGAATGCTCCACTAGCAGCAGCATCTAAATGGCTCCTATCTAATGGCACTAATCCATGGTAGAAGTTTTGGATCAAAAGCTAGTCTTGCTTGCCATGGTGTGGGCATGCAGAGACGTACTCTTGCATTCATTCCCAAGCTTCAGGAATTGACTTATTTGCTAGTTGTTGAAAACTAGTTATTGTGAAGAGCGTTAGTCTTCCCCATAGGGAAAAAATCATTGTTCGCCTAAATGATCGTTTAGCCCATCTACACACCGTTTAAACGCTACATGGTGGTACACCATTTCTGTTTAATCGGTTGTTTTGACTGTTTAAACGACCATTTTTCCCATTTAAACACCCGTTTTGCCCGAATAATGGGCTAAACAGTAGGTGACCGACTATTTACCAGTTTAGCATTTAGGATAACATTAGAAAAATTGACTAGGAAAGCATTAGAACACTTGTCCCAGGTATCTACAACATTGCGGTTAGAGTAAAACCACTGCTTAGCCTCTGGGTTCACTCACTTAATGGTGACTGTGCTACAAATCTCCTAAAGGTGTTGGAGGTGAGCATTTTCATCCTCATGGGCTTTTCCACAAAATGGACTAGCTTGAACCATCATAATTAATGCTGGTTTAAGCTCAAAGTTAGCATCCCCATTGATAACATTGGGTTCCGGTGGCTACATTAGTAGCCTGAGGGTGCAGAAAAAATGTGAATGGACTTGTAGCCCATGGTCGTGTAGGGTAGTGATAGGATAGGAGGGAAAAAGGATAAACTACTTAGGATAACTAAAAGCCTAGTTAGCAAGACTAGCAATATAAATCTGAGGCCAGTTGCCTTCCCCGGCAACTGGCGCTAGAAATGCTTGTTGATACTTCTTAATAACTATTGGAGGAACTATCGCGTAGCACTTCGCTCGGTGAGTACTGAGTGTCAAATTTATATTTTTCCCATAGGAAGACGGAAGGCTAGAATTTATATTTGCTGTTAGGATTGCTAAGGTAAATCCTAAGTGTATCCTAGGTAGATAAACGATAGTAGAAGTTGAATGTGAACTACCTAGACTAAACTACTAAACAAGCTACACTAGAGATAGCTAGGTGGGAGAACGAGTGATTTATCTTTCAGTAACTAAGGGTAAACAAATGACTAGGAGGAATGCGCTAGTACTTTGGGGCATAGCCCACCTAACAACTAAGAGAGTTAAATAGACAAGGTCTGCCACGAGCCCTATGATTTAATAACTAGACCTATCATGGTGGAATACAAAGGATGGACAATGCTATCACCAGTTGCCACCTACCACAATCTATTTGGAGGCCTAGCCATATCCATAGGTAATCTATAGCCTAAGCACCATGCTTAATCTATAAACTTACTGCTTCGATCCAAGCTCCAATGAAATGAGATCAAAGCACCCTAACAAGACTGGTGGAACCAATATTAATGAATAGCTACTAATTAAGAGATAACCTATGCTACTAATGCCAAACAATAAGCACCTAAGCTCACTAATGATGAACAACAATGAACAAGTACTTAAGTAAAGCAAAGCAATAATACTAAAATAAAGTACAAGAATAAAGTAAATGCTAAATGAAAGAATTACAAAAGAGCTATACCAAACCTAGAAGACTCTTCTAGACTATGAGAGAAGCTCCGCTCTTGCTCTACTCCACTACTAGACTACTACTCTATAGCTAATGCTAAGCTAGAAAGCTAAGAGAAGCTTAGAGAGCTTGGAATTGAATGGGGCACATCGCCACTGAGCTCCACATCCCTATTTGTAGTGTAGAGTGAGGGGGTACCTGTAGGTAGCCAGGAGGTCGGTGGCCATAGGGAGGCACCGAGCGGTGGCTATGGGGCATCACATGGCCCTTGGATGCACCGCCTCTTGATCGTAGCACTGTGGTTGGCTCCCAATGGTGGTTACTTGGACAACACATGTCAAAATTTGGGCAGTAAGGAGGTTCCAAGGTTGGTTGGAGGCTCCCAAGCTTATGACAATGGGCCCATGGATCCATGGCCTCTTCATCATGACCATTGATGCAAACCGACTTCAATCAACACATGGGAGAGCTTGTGGAGCAGCTCCCATGGATGGGTGACATGGCCAGTGCCAAGGTGGCACTTGGGGGGCCGGGCGATGCCCTTATGGGGCTAGCTGGTGGGCCCAAGTGGGTCCAAGGCCTCCTGCCACATCCACTTGCCTCCATGTGTCCATATTTGTCACCTTTTTGCTTATTTTTGCTTAAATTTCCAGCATACAAATAATTCTACAAGCACAAGTGGAATTAGGTGAATTATAAACAAAATTATACACATGTGATGATGATTTACCTCACTTTGTCATGCTTTTGGGGGGAATGTTGATGGTGAAAATAGGTGTTAGTGACTGTCAACAGCTACCTTGGTCAATCTGTCAACAATCACCCAAATAGAGTCATGACCCTTCGGGGTTCGAGGCAACCCTATTATGAAGTCCATAGATATGCTCTCCCACTTCACATCGAAATGTCCAAGGATTTCAGTAATCCTATAGGCCTTTGATGTTTGGCCTTGATCCTATTGTAGGTGTCACATCGGGCGACATGCCCTGCAATATCCTTCTTCATGTTCTTCCACCAGAATAGCATCTTCAGGTCTACATACATCTTCGAGCTACCTAGGTCAATGCAATACTTGGAATCAGTGTGCTTCAGAAAGGATCTCCCCTCGCAAGGCCACATATAAGGGTACACAGATCCTCTTTTTGTACTTGAGTGCACCAAGCTCATCTTCACTAAACTCGGGGGCACTTGCCTTGCTCCATTAGCTCTCGAATCTCATGGATCTCAAGGCATCCTTATTGTGCTTTCCAAATTCACTCTCCGAGGTTGTACTGTGCTATGAGTTCAGTTGCATTGACCCCTCGATATCACTTCTAGCTGTAAGCTTCTCCATCTCCTGATTGAGCTCTAGGGGTATGTCATTAGCTGACAGGTTATGGCAATAGCTCTTACGGCTCAAGGCATCTACAACTACATTGGCTTCTCCTAGATGATTATGTATCCCTAGGCCATAGTCCTTGATTAGCTTCAACCATCAATGTTGTCTCATGTTTAGATCTTCCTAGGTAAAGAGGTACTTCAAACTCCATTGATCTGTGTAGATGTCACATTTATTCCCAATCAGGTAATGTCTCTAGATCTTTAAGGCATGCATAATAGTTGCAAGCTTAAGGTCATGGGTAGGGTAGCATTGTTCATGATCCTTCAACTATGAAGAGGCATAAGCTATGACTCTCCCATTCTGCATCAGGACACAACCAAGTCCTTGTCTAGAAGTGTCACAATACACTATGAAGTCTTGCCAAATATTAGGCAATGCTAGCATGGGGGGGGGGGTAGTAAGCTTCTTCTTTAGGGTCTGGAAGCTCTATTCACACTCTGGCATCCATTCAAACTCATTGGTCTTCTTTAGGAGATTGGTCATGGGCTTGGGTATCTTGGAAAAATTCTCAATGAAATGGCAATAGTATCCTACCAACCCAAGAAAACTCTGAATGTCAGACACATTGCGAGGTTGCTCCCATGCTTTCACAGCTTCTATCTTGGCAGGATCAACATCTACTACCTCAGTAGTGAGTATGTGATGTAGGAAGGCAATTTCCATGAGCCAGAACTCGCACTTGCTGAACTTGGCATATAGCTAATTCTGCCTCAGGCTTCTCCAACACTACCCTCAAATGTTGCTCGTGCTCTTCAATGGTGGTTGAATAGACTAGGATGTTGTCAATGAACACTACCACAAACTTATCTAACTCATCCATGAACACCTTATTCATCATGTTCATGAAGTAGGCTATGGCATTAGTGAGTCCAAAGGACATGACTATGAACTCGTATTGCCCATATCTAGTGACAAAAGGCGGTGTTGGGAATGTCCTCAGATCTGATCTTCATCTAATGGTACTCAGATCGTAGGTCAATCTTGGAAAAGAACTTGGTATTCCTCAGCTAGTCTAGTAGGTCATCAATCCTGGGTAGAGGGTACTTGTTCTTGACAGTCATGGCATTCAAGTTCCAATAGTAAATGCACATTCTCATGGAACAGTCCTTCTTCTTTATGAATAACATAGGGGAACCTCAAGGTGAAGCACTTGGCCTAATGTACCCCTTGTCAGTCAGCTCCTTGAGTTGTTTCTTAAGCTCCTCTAGCTCATCAACCGACATGCGATAGGGCCTCCTAGCAATCAGTCCCATACCATGTAGAAGGTCAATCACGAACTCCACATCCTGATCAAGTGGCATACCTAGTAGCTCTTCGGGAAACATGTCGGGATACTCACACACTATAGGCACTCCATCAACTGACTTAGACTCCAAAGCACACAACATTGAAACTATCTTCTCGTGATTAGGCTCACATCGGATCATGTGCCCACTCGAGTGGGTGATCTCCACAAACCTGGGTGAACAAGATGTCACCCCCTTATGTCTAGTCAGCCAATCCATCCCTAGTATGAGATCCAAACCATCAGAGGGAAGCAAGGTGAGGTTGGCTAGAAAGGGGTGTCCCTCTATTATGAAATTCACTCCTAGACACTTTTTCATGCATCTAATGGTACCCAAGGGTGAGCTAGTGTCGATAGGCTCCTTACGAGGAGTTACTGGTATGCTATGCTCTCATGCAAACTAGTAGATATGTATGAACATGTTGCACTAGAATCATACAATACCAAAGCCTTGGCTCCATGTACTATGAACATATCGTACACCACAACAGGGGCATCATGAGCGTCCTTAGTGGATAGGTGCACGAGGCAGCCATGGGAGGCTCCCACATGTAGTCTTGTATGATGTACCCTGAGTGGCGGCCTACCTTACAGGGGCCTGAAGCAGTCGGTGCAGTGTTCTTCATGGGGCACTCGGCAACCTTGTGGCCTGGCTTGCCACAACCGAAGCAAGCAAAGGGCATGCTACCTATAGAGGTGGGTGCAGCAGCCTTCCACATGGTAGGGTTCTAAGCAGGATGGCTCTGAGCGGGGCGGTGGTAGTTCATGGTGAAGGTACCACCTCCACGTCTTAGAGCTGGGCTTGGCTCCCTAAACAGCACACGGACTGAGGAAGCGAGGTCATTTGTGCATGTGGCCTCTAAGGCATCAGCACATAGGACATGCCCTCAGACTGGTGCTTATTCTCCTTATAGAGAGCGTTCAGCCTCTAGACAATCTCTCTCCATCTCTAGGGTCTTGTTCATCATCTCCCTTAAGGTGTAGCAGGTGTGTCCCGAGAAAGCCAGCTTGATGCGGGTGTTCAGACCCTTCTTGAGAAATACATCTTCTCGGAATCTGTATCGCTGGGTGTATACCACATCTTCTTGACAAAGCGGTTGGCATACTCCGAGATCTTTTGGATCCCTGCATGATATTGCAAAACTCCTCCACCTTGGCATCCATCATACCCTCTGGTATGTGGTGCTCAGTGAAAAGCCTCCACTGAACTCCTCTCATGAAATGTGAGTGGGGTCCAGGTGGGTCTCACTAAAGCTATCCCACCATGCATGTGTAGCACTAGGTGAGCTGGTGGGCTATGACTCCAAGCAAGTGGTTAGGTCCAACTTCTTCTCCATCTCGCACAGCCAGTCCTCTGCAGCGATGGGGTCATCGATGGGAGACCTCAACTTGATGAAACCCTCTAGTTTCCCCTAGAAGTCATTGGGTGGTCCTCCGTTGCAATATAGAAGGCCCTCAACCAGTGTCTACATGAAGCGCGTCTAGGTAGTCTAACACCATCGATAGCAGCAGGGGTGGTGGTGGCATGTTCTCCTCGCTAGGCTGCGCAACACCTAGCACCTCCTTGATAGGCAGGTCTTCAATAGACTACTCTCCCACTGGCAGTGCTTCCTCCTCTAGGTTGAAGGGAGAAGGGGGCGGTGCATTCACCTCTAGGTTGAGAGGAGCGGGGGTAGCGGCACAGTCCTCCATGATAGCCACTACCACAGCCACATGCAGCAGGTGTGGGAGAAGGGGAATGGTGGAGCAAGCATTTAGCGCGATGACATGACATCTTACTGCAAACGCTATCATTGTTAGGTTATGAGTTATTAAGTTATTAGCCACTTTAAAATAGTTTTAAACTAACCATACACTCAATCAAAGAAGCAAGAACAACCATAAGAAGCATCAAGATCCAAGCATTCATTATATCAATTTATTACACGGCGATGTCTCCAGCAGCTACACTAGAAGACTCAGTGAAGTATGCACTACACGCAGGTAGCTCCAAAAGAGAGACATTCTACTCTACTCCTAAAAGTGAGTCATGTCTCTTGGCAACTGCAGGGCTCTTCATCCTCTCTACATCAACTACATCATGAGATCATCTCTGAAAGTCTAACCCTGACTAGGTAGTGGGGAAGTGCTACCATCCATCTCACAAAGCTCTACATTGGTAAGGTGCATCCTCGAGATGTACTGCTAGGGCCTCCTCTAACTCTTCGATCTTCTTCACCTCGGGATAGTCCTTGGATGGGCAAGCTTTCATGTTGAGGATGGTAGGCTCAACACGAAAAGACTCCTTGCGCGGCCTCTTGCGCGATTCAGGTGGTAGAAGCTTCTACACCTCCTTGAACTCCTTGATGCACCTAGCGTCAGAATCTATCCATGCCTAGGATATCCTTGTCTGCCTTATCCTTCTAATACTCCATGTACTTCATGTACTCAATGAGGTGTCACTAGTTGTAGGCAGCGATGACACTCATCTAGACCATGTCCTTTTCCAGCATGTTGTAGCGGTTGTCCATCATCATCTTCATGAAGCTATACCTCTTCTCCTTATCGAGGTGGCTCCTTAGGGACACCTTCTTGTGCTCCAAAACATCCTTAAGCTCAAACACCCTACAGTCAAGGTAGTCATTGTAGAGTATAAAGTCTTTGACCTTATCCCTTAGATCTACAATCTCTGCCCTCAGCTTGTACTCACACTCCTTGTGAAGGATCTCCCTGTAGTGGTAGTCTTGGCACTTGACCCGGATGGTCTCCTTGAGCACCTCCTTCTTCTTCTCTTCCACCAAGAAGGCCTTGTCGGCTTGGAGCAGCATGTCCCGGTAGCGACAGTTCTATGACTAAACCTCCATGATGTACCTATCCTAATAGAGGATGTATTGTCTTGATACTTGAAGGAAAGGGCCCTCCTTGGTGTAGACAATCTGCTCAGTAGCCATCACCTGCCTCCTAGTGCTCTGGGTGAGGTCTAGGGCTTGAGGAAGCAAGTGGTATGGTCCATTCTTGAGGTGCTCGTGAGTGACACGCATCACACAGCGGAGAGCCAAACATGAAATAGACTGAACACAAGCCTCGATGGAGGTCTCCACCTCGAGCTCATGGAAAGCATGCAGCTCTGGTGTGGTCTCACTTGTAGGAACCCTGAGGTGAATGACGATGTGTCCCTACAGTCCGTCGGGTCCCGACTTGCCTTAGCAAATGTACTCAATCTGCTCGGTGGGGACACCAAGCTCCTCAAGGATGTCATGGAGCATCTAAGCGAAGCCTCCATAACTCTGGCTGTCAACGGGAAGCTCAACTATTGGTTCCATCTATAAATTGGTCCATAAAATGGAATCAGTAGGTTAGCAAAAGAGGTAAGCCAGGCATATATAGATGCAAGGTCAGTGAATATGACTGAAAGGACAAGTTTCCACTCCTAATTCTATCGACCAATCCTAAAGGTCTCGTCCTAGGTTCAAGTATGGCTCTGATACCAACTGAAATGATCCCGATTTTCACGAAGGGAAATCCATAGATTCAAAACATAATGTGATAATCCTAGATGATCATTCCATCACATTATCAAATAATAGTCGATATCACAGTCATACATTGAACATCTGTCTTATGGAGACTACAAATAGCAAGGTTTACTCATTATTACTTTGCCACTTGGTGAAATCACTTAGAGCACACAGCATCTATAATAGCATCACATAGAACAGCAGCGGACGTCGAATCCATCTTCTTGAATCAAACTCGAATGAAGAACAAGACCTCTAATCCTCCCAATCATGTCCCTGGAAGTCATACTCAGACTTAGGACCTACCAAACAATTATTAGTACGATTTGTACTGGCCACTGGCTCCCACCCTATGCTTTTGTGTTTGCTTTGTGGTAGTTGTTGACGGTCACTAACACCAATTATAAACCATCAACATAACCTGCATTTATACTTAATTCCATCACTAAACATAGGTATAAGGGTCTAAACTAATAAATTCCATGAGTTTTGGTGAATCTATGTTTTTAGCAGGGTTTATCCAGAAAACCATCAAGAGGGACCTATATTTCAAAAGAAATTACAGAATTCTGCTATGTAAATAGTGTGGGAAGATTCTAGACGACTCTAGGAGGCTCTCCACCAAAGCAAACCCCGAGGAGCTACCATGTGGGGCCGGTCGCCCCACCTGTAGGCCGATTGGCCCGTGGGTCCCACCAGTCAGCCTTCGCTTCAAAAGTCGGTTTCCCACCACCATTGAGATCCAATCTTCATCGTTTATTCAAGTTGGTTTGATCTGAGGGCTCATGATTGATGCTTTGGCCTATATATATCAGCCCCTACCCCTCTCCCTCAGTAGATCCCTAAAACTCTAATTCATATCTTCAGGATCAGAGCCATCTATCAAGAGAAGATTAGTCCTCCATAGGATCTAGTCTTATAAATAATAGTGAGATGGAGAGTGAGGGAAGAGTTTGGAGGAGATGTCGGCTTGTCGGTGCTCTCTCTATGGCTTGTACCTTGGCGGATCCAAGTTCTATCAGAGCTTGCCTCTGAAATTTCTCTAGTAATCAACTTCTAATTCAAGTAAGCTTCTTGTTTATATTATTCATCAGGTTCACAACTTGTTTGAGTGCTTTATTCTTTATCCAGGAAGAGTAAAGTAGTAATTGTAGTGTAAGCATGGTACTTAGACTCTGGTTACTTATGGATGCATCCTACATTTGGATCGG